>NW_028317992.1:760000-992500 GCF_062004578.1 Staurois parvus
ATCCCCCTTATGTATTATACATGGAGATCATATCCCCCTTATGTATTATACATGGAGATCATATCCCCCCTTATGTATTATACATGGTGATCATATCCCCCCTTATGTATTATACATGGAGATCATATCCCTCCTTATGTATTATATATGGAGATCATATCCCCCCTTAATCTCCTCTTCTCAAGAGAGAATAAATTCAGTTCCTCTAATCTTTCCTCATAGCTGATCTCCTCCATGCCTCTTATCAGTTTGGTTGCCCTTCTCTGTACTTTCTCCAGTTCCCCAATGTTCTTTTTGTGAATTGGTGCCCAAAACTGAACTGCATATTCCAGATGAGGTCTTACTAATGATTTGTACCGGGGTAATATGATATCTCTCTCTCTGGAGTCTAGACGTCTTTTAATACAAGAGAGGATTTTGCTGGCTTTAGATGACGCTGTACTGCACTTACCAAATACCTTGGGCTATCTATTTTCCAAAAAGGGGTCATCTGGGGAGTATTTGTACTGTCCTGACATTTTAGGGCCTCAATAAACAAGTCAGTACATCAGGAGTGATCAATTTTCAGATATATACACCATAGTCTGTAGACGCTATAACTTCACACAGACTAAATAATATACACTGATTTGGGTTATTTTTTTACCAAAGAAATGCAGACTACATTTTGGCCTAAATTTATGAAGAAAGATTGTTTGCAAATTTTATAGCAGAAATTAAAAAAAGTTTTTGTTTTTTTCAAAATTTTCTGTACTTTTCCATTTATATGGCAAAAAAAAATAAAATCCAATGGTGGTTAAATACCACCAAAAGAAAGCTCTATGTGTATATAAAAAAATTAAAAAACATTTGTGTACAGTGTTGCATGACTGAGCAATTTCCAGTTAAAGTAGTACAGTGCTGAATAGCACAAAATGCCCTGGTCATGAAGGGGGTAAAACCTTCCACAGGTGAAGTGGTTAAAGTGTACATGCGGGTATTTTTGGTGCGGTCCAGCGTGATTTTAGCCCATGCAAATGAATGCGTTTAAATTGCACTACACCCAGAACACATGTGAATTGCACAGAAATGTGTATCGATTTCCTGTGCAATTCATGGTGTTAACCTGGACCTAAAGAAAAGTATTTCTTTTTAGGTACCTGTCGAGAGCACCAAGAAAGAAATACAGTGGCAGCTGTCAATACAATGGCTTTGTTTACCAATAAAGTCGCTGATCTCACGTCTTGGTGGACATACAGCTTTGTTGGTAAACAAAACCATGCCATTTTTTTTTCAAGCTACTTTTGCATGGTGAAATTTGAGGTTTATTTCTGCAAAATTTTAACCAGGACAAAATCAGTATATGAATTTCTGCAAAATCATTCTGCTCATCCCTTCTTCTCATTGGTTATAACTGGCTTTCGGTCAGGAGTTGGTGTGGGTATAGAGCACACATGTGGTCCAACAAGGAATATATCTGCAGAGTAATTTTTCCCAGCCTGTGAAGGTATCAAAGTCAAGGACTGCCAGACATCCAGCATTTTAAGAAAGTCAGCAGTGATCACTTAGAGATTCATCATACTTGCTGTCCACTTCATTAGCCTGTTATAGAAAAGTGCGCCAATGATTGACCTTGTAATGTGAAGTGCCTTCTGGATGGTGTAGGATTTGGTGTCAGTCGTTACAGGTCTAAATATAAAATGCCTAATTATAAACCTGGCTGTGCATACAGTCTTTAAAGCTGAACTCTGGCCCAATTGTTCAGCTTCTTCCAACTTCTCCCAAGTCTTCTACCTTCTTCCTGCAGAGGATACGGTCAAATTTCACATCTCGAAGACAAGGACATTTCCTACTGGCTGTTTACTGGCAGGATTCGGCGAAGAATGCAGTGGCTGATGACACCAGGAAAAGGTAAGAGGTCCACTGCAGCCCTGGACCAGTCAATTGCAGTGGCCAGGGGTGGACTGACTATTTAGGAACTCGGGCAATGCCCGAGGGCCCAGCGTCAGTAGGGGGCGCCATGAGATGCCCATGGTACCTTTCATAGGCTTTTTTGGGTGTCGTTTGAGTGTGGGCGAGGACACAGGGGCCCCATGATCCTATTGCCCGGGGGCCCATGAGTTGTCAGTCCACCCCTGGAAGTGGCACTGGCAAGGGACATGGGCGTTAGACTTAGGCATGTTGTAGAAGATTCTCAAAGTATTTATTTTAACCAAAATCTGCTGAATGTGAGGATGAAGATTGTCATATCCAGAGATGGACTGTAAAGGGAATCATCATTAACCAGTGATGGTATAGTAACTAGCAGGGGCGGACTGACAACTTATGGGGCCCCCGGGTAATAGGGGATCATGAGGCCCCTGTGTCCTTGCCCAAGCTCAAAAAAGCCTATGAAAAAGGTAGCAGGGGCATCTCATGGGGCCCCCTACTGACCCCGGGCCCTTGGGCAGTGCCCGAGTTTCCAAATGGTCAGTCCGCCCCTGGTAACTAGTTATCTTGAAGGCTCACACTCCCAACTTTCCCCACCACTCTGTTCCTCTTTGTGAGCGGTCAATGTTCTGCTGTCCTATGCTTATGACAGTGTTGGGAACAGGCAACTGGAAGCAAGGATCCGAACACTGCATCCTGGGAGGAAGGGGAGGAGGTCACATGCTCCTTTAGACTTGAAAGCACTGGGAATTTCCAAAGAATCAAAATACGCATCTATGGGGGGGGGGTGTAGTGGATTATCAAGGGCACTTGTCACTTTGCCCTGAATGCATTCTCTTTAAAGAACAGAGGCCACACACTAATTTTAAAGGTGATTTCTGATAAATCTGATACAAAGATTCAGAATTCAAAACCTGAGGTCTTGACTTTCCTAAAACACATTCTTTCTGTAGTTTTGGAGACAGTTTCCAGTATGCAGAATTTGCCCTCATTAGCAGTTTTCTTGGTTTTATAAATAACTTGTCTTGTGTTTCCTCAAGGCTCCTCCACCTTGTCCTCCACCCTTGATAGATACCAGACCAGACAATTACTTTGATAAATGGAAGCTCACTCAAGCATCTTTAGCGTGCCTCTCTCAACATCCATTTTCCAGACTTTCTTTCTTCCCCCAGTGTTGTACCATGTATTTACATCAATGGCGTCGCTCCTTAAGATGGATTCTGAACTGGGGTGAACTTTGTACTTCCAAGAGAATATCTTTCCTAAAACTGAAAGGATAATGAATGGTTTAAACGTTTTTCTTTGACTCATCAGAAATGTTAATAGGGCCCTCAGAACATTTACGATTACTGCAAGATTTGTCTCTTTCTAAATAGAACACTGGTATGTTTGAAGATAATGCTTCAAGTGTTACTAAACCCAGAACCCTACATTCACTATATCTGGTCTCCCACAGTACACAGAATATGGAAATGCATTTTTTTTAGTTAATATAAACTGCTAAATACATTTTCTAATCAGAAGTATATAGCAGTCTTGTTATTTCTATCAGTGTCAAGCAGAGCACTGGTTAATCTTGTAGGAGGTGTTTTCATTCTCCTCTGACTGTCTTATGAGGCTGCATAACTTCTGACCCCTTGTCTGGACAGCGCTGATTGGCCCTGTGCCAATCACATGCATCCTCCCAAAAAACAAAATAAAAAAACTCTCTAGCAATACACACCAAATGGAGCATGTGCAGAATTGCCACTGCTGCTCTGTACTATGTCAGATATTTCAAATTTCTCTACAGATTCTGCTTTCTCCCAATTGTATCTCCTGACCTTCATCCTTTTCTTTCACTGACCATACCTGTCTCCTCCCTTACCTAACCTTCTACTGTACCTGTGTGACTCCTTTCTGGTGTGTAGAATGATCTGTACTGTAGTTGGGTCTATCTGTAATTTTGCTTTCACCCTCAAGCGACTCAAAGAATAACATCCATGGCAAACCATGAGAACAGACTGCTTTAAATGTCTAATGTTAGTAGTAGAACTTTTGATACCATCATGTGGACAATGGAAAGGAGGTGCAGAAAACAACAAAAGACTGGAGGAGCAAGAAAAGAGGTGCTTTAGCCAAGTAGAAACGTTGACAGATTAGAAAGAGTATGATTTAAATATATTAGAGTCTAAAGGGTTGAATTACTAAAACCGGATAGTGCAAAATCTGGTGCAGCTCTGCATACAAACCAATTGCAGTTTTTTTGTCAAAAGCTTAATTGAGCAAGCTGAGTTAGAAGCTGATTGGCTACCATGCACAGCTGCACCAGATTATGCACAGATTTTATTAACTTAACCCCTAATGCCGTTTTTCGGTATTTTGGCAGATTTTTTTGAAAGTTTGAAAAAAATCGGCTGATTTTGCCGATTGATGGGCAAATCGGACGATCTTTTTACCGATAAAAAATCTGCGCATGAGCAGTGACCTGCAAGAGGAAGACAAAAAGAAGAAGAAGAAGAGGAAGAAGAAGAGGATGAAGAAGAGGATGAAGAAGAATTCCAGTCCGGCAAAAAGTGTCTCTGCAGAGAGCTCCGCTATTTCTTTGACAGTTCTTTGACATTTATAACGGCTGCAACAATGTATCAATTTGTTTCCGAATAAAAACATCTGTATCCGAAATGGATACAAATAGATACAATGTTGCAGCCGCTATAAATGTCAAAGAACTGTCAAAGAAATAGCGGAGCTCTCTGCAGAGACACTTTTTGCCGGCTGTAGACGGAATGAAAATCGGCCGATTTTTTGTTTTTTAAAGAAAATTGGCTGGTTTTCTCCACATCTATGGCCTGCATAAGTGTAGCTAATATGGAAAACATAAAAAATCAGCACAAGTGACATAAATTACAGTCAGTAGGATCTGTCCCTTGTGCTGATTCCTCTTTTTTGAATAGAAAATTTCCTCTGTCCCTGACCCCTCACTCCCTGCCGCTGTAAGCTTCTGGTGCAACAGGATTTATTATAACTACGGCTAGGTGGGTGCTGCTGCAGATCCGCACAAAAATCCGTGCATTTGCACCACCCGCACAGAAGAATGTGGACCCGCAAGCGGGTACAATAATTCTAATGGTACGCTGCCTGTGCTGGAAATCACAACCGCACTGGGAACCTTGGGCTGCGGTTTCCAAAGAAGTGCAGGGACTTCTTTCCTGCATGTCCCGGGGCACGGGAGTCCAATCAAATGAATGGGCTCTTGTGCCTGTGCAAAACGCGGCCCGCATATATGTGAACCAGGGCTACGTGTTTGCAACAGACTCTCAGCACGAGAGCCCGACTATGTGCACTCTTTCCATTCAACTCCGCCATTCATAGATTTCGCACTACACACTATGAATGGAGAGAGTGAACCTATTTATCGTCATTCTGTCCTCCAGGCTTTAAAACATATTCTCTCTAATCTGTCAAAGTGTTTTCTTGGCTAATGAACCCCTTCTCTTGCTCCTCCAGTTTTTTTGTTGGTTTCCACTGTCTAAATGACACAGGATGACTAGTCACCAGTATTACCAGTGACCTCTTTGTAGCTGATCTTTCCCCATTACTAACTTATGATGCCTTGTTTTGTACTGTGTCTAAATTTCAAGGTGGCCATCTTGATAGAGGCTTCCTCATGTTAAAGCCAACAGCAAAGAGAGCAGTGGGCAGTATAGTAACTACATTACCAAATCTCACTCCAAGTCTTCTGAGACTAGTAGACAGAGGTAGCAGTGCCTTAGAGCTCACATTGCAGATACTGTATATAGCTATGAAAGGCTATAGGCACAGAAGAGTCTAGGCCCACTCACATATCAGTAAGTTACATTGCTGTTTTTCAGAAGTTATTCCAGACAAAAGGAACATTTTTACTGACTAAGCATAGTTAACATTTCTAGATGTCACCGCACCCCATCACCAGTTACAAGAATATTCGGCAGGAGTGCCCTGTAAAAAAGCAAGAAATCTACTTACCTGTGCAGGAAGTAGTGCATTTAAACGTCTTGATGTTTCCGGTAGCATGCCCCCCTGCCCCCCATTGGACACTATAGTTCTCCTGCCAACTACTACATCAATACAATTCTGTAGTTATATGGGAAGTTTCAATGCTTTTCCAATTCACTTTCTGCCCCAGAGAGGTGTGCTGCTGAAAACAAGTAAAAAATAAATTGTGTGCCCACATAGGCCTCACCTATACGTAAACAATTTAGCTGACCCCAACATTTCAGCTTAACAAATGCTCCCTACTACACAGGTAAAGCAAAGGGGGGGCGAGAGTCTGTGACTAGGTACAATTCTGAAAATTCCTCCTGTGCCTCTGATGTCAGCTTTTCTAGCAGATACAGTACCCACATCTATGTTATCATAATGTGCAGACATGTCTTCTATGTTTAATTTGTCTTCCTCTCTCCCTGATGGACCATCTCTAACCCCTTCTATGGCAGGGCTATGGCTGTGGGCTGCTATAGCTATTGTTATGTCATGGGGCCCATTCACAGTGTTGAAAAGCCTAACCTTTGACCTTGAAGTCTATCTCCAGGCAAACTCAACCCCCCTCCAATCCCACCCACATATTCAATATCCTTAAGAATAAAACTGAGTACCCCTTCTCTGCTTGTCTAAGTCCGCAGTCACATGTCCCTTGCTAGTGCCTCATCTGAAATTCTAGACCATGGGTGTCAAACTGGTGACCCTCCAGCTGTTGCCAAAAGTCCCATTAGGCATTGCAAGATTGACAGTTACAAGCATGACTCCCAAAGGCATGATGGGACTTGTAGTTTTGCAACAGCTGGAGGGCCACCAGTTTGACACCCCGGTCTAGACCAATGATCCTGCACTGCAGTCAATGCTCACTGCCAATTGGTCATACCCACTGCCAACTGCAGTCTTCTGGGGTTCAAATGACCTCTATACTATATTAGAGAACCAGATAAAGCTGATCCGCTCTATGTTCGTTTCTGTGACAAGCCGGCGGCAGCTCTGGCTGGTCAGTCGGTACTCCCGGTGGGACAGGAGCTCCCAATAAAGCTGTGGAAGGC
The DNA here is from genome assembly GCF_062004578.1 of Staurois parvus. NCBI lineage: Eukaryota > Metazoa > Chordata > Amphibia > Anura > Ranidae > Staurois > Staurois parvus. Next base: position 766,957 of record NW_028317992.1, read on the forward strand.
AGTGGGGGTGGTGGGGAGAGTCCCCTACTGATGCTTGTAATAGCAATCCAGCAGCTAGTTAGCCACTCTGATTGCTATTACAAGACAGCCAACCATCGGCTCTTAAAAATGGTGCCAGGCTGATGCCTTCATCCCGTTATAATGGCTCAAACCCCAATGACGTATGGGTATGTCGCTGGAGCTGAAGTAGCTAAGTCTCCTTTCAAACACAGAAGCTATCTTTTTAATTTTGGGACAAGGTCTACCATTTGATTTGCAATAAATACAGTTTGATTATCATTATACTTTGCTGTGAATTATCACTTTTGTGAGTAAGTTACAGAAAGACAATGCTATGTTCCATGGTCAATATAAGCAATCATTGCATCAACGCAGACATCAAACCTCCCAACCCAAGACTGGGCTTAATTTTCCATATTCAGACCAAGTCAGTCACCATAAAATTTGAGAATAAATGGCCCTGCACAAGGACTGAGATTTAAATATTTAACTTCTGTTACCAAGCCTTTAGAAGCAAAGGATCATTAAAATGTTCATTTTCTGTGTGGAGGGTCATAGTTTTTCGGAAATTAGATTGGGTTTATATTGTGTGGAAGATACTGAAAATAAACCGACCTCCCAGAAGATATACAAGGCCACCATTTAATATTTTTATACATTCCTTAAAAAACTCTTTTTAACAATTTTAAACACAACCATAACTAATTGCATTGGTCTTTATACAGGTAAAATTCGAAAAATTAGAATATCGTGCAAATTTTTATTTTTTTCAGTAATGCAACTTAAAAGGTGAAACTAATATATGAGATAGACTCATTACATGCAAATCAAGATAGTTCAAGCCGTGATTTGTCATAATTGTGATGATTATGCCTTACAGCTCATGAAAACCCCAAATCCACAATCTCAGAAAATTTGAATATTACATGCAATCAATAGAAAAAGGATTGTACATAGAACAATATCGGACCTCTGAAAAGTATAAGCATGCATATGTGCTCAGTACTTGGTTTGGGCCCCTTTTGCAGCAATTACTGCCTCAATGCGGCGTGGCATGGACGCTATCAGCCTGTGGCACTGCTGAGGTGTTATGGAAGACCAGGATGCTTCAATAGAGGCCTTCAGCTCTTCTGCATTGTTCGGTATCATGTCTCTCATCTTTCTCTTGGCAATGCCCCATAGATTCTCTATGGGGTTCACGTCAGGCGAGTTTGCTGGCCAATCAAGCACAGTAATCCCACGGTCATTGAACCAGGTTTTGGTGCTTTTGGCAGTGTGGGCAGGTGCCAAGTCCTGCTGGAAAATAAAGTCAGCATCCTCATAAAGCTCGTCTGCGGAAGGAAGCATGAAGTGCTCCAAAATCTCCTGGTAGACGGCTGCAATGACCCTGGACTTAATGAAGCACAGTGGACCAACACCAGCAGATGACATGGCTCCCCAAATCAACACAGACTGTGGAAACTTCACACTGGACTTCAAGCATCTTGCAGTGTGTGCCTCTCCATTCTTCCTCCATACTCTGGGTCCTTGGTTTCCAAATGACATGCAAAAGTTGCTTTCATCAGAAAAGAGGACTTTGACCACTGAGCAACAGACCAGGTCTGTTTTTCTTTAGCCCAGGTAAGACGCTTCTGACGTTGTTTGTTGTTCAGGAGCGGCTTGACAAGAGGAATACAACATTTGAAGCCCATGTCCAGGATCCGTCTGTGTGTGGTGGCTCTTGATGCACTGACTCTAGCCTCAGTCCACTCCTTGTGAAAGTCCCCAACACTTTTGAATGGCCTTTTCCTGACAATCCTCTCCAGGCTGCAGTCATCCCTGCTGCTTGTGCACCTTTTTCTTCCACACTTTTCCCTTCCACATAACTTTCTATTAATGTGCTTTGATACAGCACTTTGGGAACATCCAACTTCTTTTGCAATTACCTTTTGAAGCTTTCCCTCCTTATGGAGGGTGTCAATGATGGTTTTCTGCACAACTGTCAGGTCAGCAGTCTTTCCCATGATTGTGATTCCTACTGAACCAGACTGAGAGACCATTTAAAGGCTCAGAAACCCTTTGCAGGTGTTATGACTTAATTAGCTGATTAGAGTGGGACACTTTGAGCCGAGAATATTGCACCTTTTCACAATATTCTCATTTTCTGAGATTGTGGATTTGGAGTTTTCATGAGCTGTAAGCCATAATCGTCACAATTATGACAAATCACGGCTTGAACTATCTTGCTTTGCATGTAATGAGTCTATCTCATATATTAGCTTCACCTTTTAAGTTGCATTACTGAAATAAATGAACTTTTGCACGATATTCTAATTTTTCAAGTTTCACCTGTATGTGCTTCTTGTAATCCCTCATATAACACTAGGGTCGTTGGTTCGAATCTCAACCTTGGCATCACCTGCCTGGAGTTTGCATGTTCTCCCTGTGCCTGTGTGGGTTTACTCTGGGTACTCCAGTTTCCTCCCACACTCCAAAGACATGCTGGTAGGTTAATTGGCTCCTCTCCAAATTGGCTCTAGTATGTGTATGATATGAATGTGAGTTAGGGACCTTAGATTGTATGCTCCTTGAAGGTTAGGGACTGATGTGAATGGACAATATATATATATATATATATATATATATATACTGTATATGTGTGTGTGTGTGTGTATGTGTAAAGCACTGCGTACATTGATGGCATTATATAAGTACCTGTAGTAGTAATAATAATAATGATAATATAGCAGTACATTAGAGTGGGAGAAGCCAGTGCTGTATGCCAATCCAGCTCTATTGCACACCGCAGTGCTTATAATCTAAGGCTAGGCATATGCTCACTGGTGGAAATAATGGAATAACCTCCCCAGTTTAGTATTTCCCCTTTCCTGTCCAATCAGGAGGCTAGAGTAGGTCAGGGATCTAGCTGCACTGGTACATTTCAGTGGGGGGAAATACAAAATAAATGACCTGACTTAGCTGCCTATCAGGTTGTCTGAATCACAAGATTAGCTGAACAGAATCACAAAATCTTTGACAGGTTAGATGGTTCTCAAGTATGTATTTTACCTGTTAGCACAGAGTTTAGCTTTAAACATTTATATCTCAGGGTCTTGGAGCAGAGATTTCTGTGTTTGTCTTCCCAGGTCTGAACATCTGTAGCAATCATTGCCTTACAAAATGGCCCTGTTTCTTCTATTAGATTTTTTGTTTCTTTGACATCATGGAGAATGCGACAGGAAGAGTGGGAACACCCCAGAACCCCAGAACCCTCAAGGATAACCAGGAACAGAACTGGGATTCAAAAAAAGTTATTGCAACGAAAGTAAAAAGTAAGAAGTCTTTCAGTTGTTTGACCCACTAGACTCTAACTAAAATCCAAATATCACTCTACATGGACTAACTCTTTAAGATCCTCTTTTACATTTATTTTTTGAATATGTTCTTTGCCTATAAAGGTTATATTGACTTGGATAATTTTGCAGCAGACTTCTGCCCCCGTTTCCTGTAGCCCGCATCCCCTCCCTCTTTCACAGCAGTAGGTGACTCGCTTGTATAGATTACCGATATGTAGTGTAAAAAGTATGCTTAGAAAGTTCGGAACTTTGAAGGAGCAGCTTCTGTGTTGGACACAGGCCAAGTACGTTCCCCGCTGTTCTTTATTGACTGCAATGATGCAGTGCATTCCTGGTTCACTCTTGGAACTGTGAAAACACCAGTATGAATTATCAGCATCTGCCAACTAGAAAACATGTGTGAGAACACTGCGACAGCCTTGTCTACATGCGTCCGACTGAGGCCGAATCACTTTACAAGACGGGGTCAAATTCCCATCTCCTGAGCTGCCCCAGCATGTCAAGTCTTTATAGGTCCTGTCGTATATATACTGTATATACACTATATTGCCAAAAGTATTGGGACGCCTGCCTTTACACACACATGACCTTTAATGGCATCTCAGTCTTAGTCCGTAGGGTTCAATATTGAATTGGCCCACCCTTTGCAGCCTTTAACAGCTTCAACTCTTCTGGGAAGGCCGTCCACAAGGTTTAGGAGGGTGTCTACGGAAATGCTTGACCAATCTTCCAGAAGCGCATTTGTGAGGTCAGGCACTGATGTAGAACGAGAAGACCTGGCTCACAGTCTCCACTCTAATTCATCCCAAAGGTGTTCTATCGGGACAGGCAAGTCAAGTTCCTCCACCCCAAACTCACTCATCCATGTCTTTATGGACAATGCTTTGTGCAACTCATGTGTAACGGGAAGGGGTCTTCCCCAAACTGTTCCCACAAAGTTTGGAGCATGAAATTGTCCAAAATGTCTGGGTATGCTGACGCCTTAAGAGTTCCCTTCACTGGAACTAGGGGGCCAAGCTCAACCCCTGAAAGACAACCCCACACCATAATCCCCCCTCCACCAAACGTTACACTTGGCACAACGGAATCAGGCAAGTACCATTCTCCTGGCAACCGCCAAACTCAGACACGTCCATCGGATTGCCAGAGAAGTGTGATTCGTCACTCCAGAGAACATGTCTATACTGCTCTGGAGTCCAGTGGCGGCGTGCAACCGAAGCTTTGCATTGCACTTGTTGATGTAAGGTTTGGATGCAGCTGCTCTTTCCATGGAAACCCATTCCATGAAGCTCTCTACACACTGTTGTTGTGCTAATCTGAAGGCCACATGAAGTTTGGAGGTCTTTAGCTATTAACTCTGCAGACAGTTGGTGACTTCTGTGCACTGTGCGCTTCAGCATGCGCTGACCCCACTGTCATTTTACGTGGCCTACCACTTGGTGGCTGAGTTGCTGTTTTTCCCAGTTGTTTCCACTTTGTTATAATACCACTAACAGTTCTACAAATGTTTGTAGAAGCAGTCTGCATGCCTAGGTGATGATTTTATACACCTGCGGTCATTGAGGTGATTGGAACACCTGAATCACATGATTTGGAGGGCTGGCCCAATACTTTTGGCAATATAGTGTGTTTGTGTGTATATATATATATATATATATATATATATATATATATTTAAAGCCAAAAATTTTTTTTTATTTGGGAGAGAGTATGGGGTAATGGAATGAGCTATCAGGTTTTTAAGCACCACTTGGGAAATTCCCTCTTACTTCCTGTCTTAGAGATGTAATAGAAAATGACAGAAAATCTCTCTAAGGGGAACAAAATTCCTATATTAGAGAAGTGTTATATGAGCCGTTCTACCAATTGGAGAAATTTCCCTTACTTCTTGTTCTGATGACAACTCTGGAAATTCTGGATTTACCATTACATTCTGTCTCGGTGACAATGGTTACCAGGAGAAATAGATGGCTGAATCTCCCAAGTGTTGACACATAGAGCAAAAAAAAAAACCTTGAAAAAGTTAAAGATAAAAACTAAAACAAATTAGCAATTGCTTTTATATGCGTGCTAATACAACATATTTTACATGTTCCAGGGGATTGCACAAATCTAAATGCGCTCTGTACTGTAGTTTATTTATGTGATTTAGGCCTTGTTCACACAGCTGATTACTTGTGTGTCCCATGCAGGGCTGCATTTTGCTGGTGTTATGTGCATCCCTGTGCCAGCAGTCCCATTGGTATGTATTGGGACACGCACCTCATGGGCACAGCCACTATGTTCCAATGTGACATTCATGTGGGTGCAAATGCATGGCCCCAAATCAGGGGCGGACTGACAACTCATGGGGCCCCCGGGCAATAAGGGATCATGGGGCCTCTGTATCCTTGCCCAAACTCAAAAAAGCCTATGAAAAAGGTATCAGGGGCATCTCATGGGGCCCCCTACTGACCCCGGGCCCTAGGGCAGTGCCTGAGTTTCCAAATGGTCAGTCCGCCCCTGCTCCAAATGCATCCAGAGTCAGTTTGGGGACACGCACCCATACCCACACCCACACAGAGGTCTTATTGAAACACTGCATGTGTCCCTCTTGACATCCATGGGACTGCTGACACAGGGATGCATGCAACATACACAATACATTAATATTTTAGTATTTTTTTTCAGTATTTTTGTGTATTTATTTGTTGCTTGTGTACTGTCACTTTTAATCATTCCTTATGTTTTTCATTTTTTTTACAGTATTTCTGTGGGAAAAAAGTTAAATAATAAGGCTAATGAGCATTATTTTTGGCACAATAACAGATTAAGGATAGTAGAAAATATTTTCCATAACCCTTGGGAAACACCTATAGCCTGCTGCACCCTTAAAAACCATTAGAAATCACCTTAATTTCAACTTTCCCATTGACTCCAAAGCATTTTTCTGAACTGACAATATTTAGCTGAAATGTTCACATTTTTATTGCCACTTTGGGGAAAAACCCTCAGTTTGGCTCATTCCCTAAAATCATTATCATAGATAGTGACATTCTTTGCCTTACTGGTTTTATTGCACTTCAAACTGATTTATTACCTCTCCTCCTAATTCCTGACATCATGTTGTGCAGATGGACTGATGGATTCACTAGAAGCACCCACGTGTTACCATTATAGCAGATTACCAGGAGAGGCAGGGGAGGGGTTAAAGCCTTTTGAGTTAGAATGGGGAAGGGATGGAACGGTGGTGGTCAACTTACTTAAAATAGGGAGCCTCAAGTGTGGCCCGACATTACAAAATGTTATACATAATAATAATATTAATAATAATATTAATAATAATAAGTGAATGTAACGCTTTGAAAATCTGTGAAAGACTACAGGTATGGTGCAGGAGATGTTCACTGTTCTGTCCTTGCTACACATTTCCCTGGGTGTAACTCGACATGCAGCTAAATCCTCCTATTCTGCAATAAGCCAGACTGAAGGTAATATTGAAGCTTTATTAACAAAACAGAGTGGGGTGAAACTATGGGAAATACAGATGAGAAATACATACAATCAATGTATAAAACATATAAAAAAAACACGGTGAAATAACTAGGCTGCAGATCACAATAAGTCCATGCTCACCAGTGATGCTGCTTGTAGAGGATATAAGTTTAGTCCACAACATGAGCTGCAAAGATAATAGCTGATTTCCTCTCACTCAGTTTTTAAGTCCTCCTCCCTGCCACATTTGACAAATAATGTTTTTTTTTGGGGGGGAGTGGGTACCTAGTTTTGATATCTACCCGCTCCCACTTCTGCTTGGATCGCCTAGTTCTCCTCTCCCCCTCCCTCCCCAGAGTCTTCTGGGACATGTGACAGGTCCCAGAAGACTGGGAGTGTGACGGGAGTGACTTTGGGTGAGGGGGCCCATGGAACACAGCCCCCATTGGAGAGGTGGGGAGACTCCTGTCTCAGCTCCCCATATTCTTATTATGTGTAAGTCACCCTGTTAGGGGTACAGGGTGAGCTGTCCTGATATTGTGTAGACATGTATAGGTGGGGTGTGGGGGTTGTTCATTGTTTACTGCCACGTGGTCCCATTGTTCTATTGTGTGTCCTGCTTGGGAACAAACTATTATGGGATGTATGGGTTTGTGTATTGTCTACTGCCATGTGGTGTATCCCATTGTTCTCTTGTGTGTCTTGCTTGGGAGCAAAGGATTATGGGATATGTGTGTTTGTACTGGCTTGGTGGGGGGGTGTTTCCTGCAGCCCTTCCCCCTGATGGGATGGCCTGCTGATGTGTTTCCTGTTACTGGGTGTATTTCTCCGCCCTGTGTATATATTTTGTATCTATGTTAAAATAAAGCAGTCCATTTCCTGTATTAAGAGGAGTCTGGTGCAGTTTCGTCTTGTATGGCCAGCAGTGGTGTCCGTGGATCTGTGTTCGGACAGGGAAGCGGGAGTCTAACGGAAATACCCTAGCTCAGTGAGACCATTCACAAACTGCAGTAAAGCCCACACTGAAGCAGTGGGCAGCCAGCTGTGAAGCTAAAAGCTGCATAGCTGGCTGCCCAAAGTTAGGAGGCTGGAACCAAGAACTCGAAGGCTAGTGAAGAGCTTGCCTGGGTGAGAACGGTGCTGGATCCCTTGACAGGTACTGTAAGTGTCCTTTTATTAAAAACCAGCAGCTACAGGATTTGTGGCTGTTGACTTTTAATTTTTTGTTTTTACAGCGTGAAGCTGCTCTTTCAGATGGAGTCTGAGCTCCCAGGATGCACCTGTTTTCTTTTATCAGAATGAAGGATGATGGGAGTTCTTAAAGGTAAACAGTATGTGATTTCTGCAAAACAATAAAGTTATTCCAGGCTCCATTTAGTGGCCAAATTCAATAATGTAGGGAGAGCAACTTAAGGAATTTCCGTGCTGAAGGCAGAAAAGTCTGCAGGCACCCTACAGGAAATGGTCAGAAACTACAAACATGCTACAGGAGATGGTCAGAGACTGCAGACATGTTAAAGGAAATGGGCAAAGACTACAGACATGCTGCAAAAGAAGGTTAGAGACTGCAGGCCTGCTACAGCAGATGGTCAGAGACTGCAGGCCTGCTACAGGAGATGGTCAGAGACTGCAGACATGGTAAAGGAGATGGTCAAAGACTACAGAAATGCAACAGAAGTAGGTCAGAGACTGCAGGCCTGCTACAGGAGATGGTCAGAGACTGCAGACATGGTAAAGGAGATGGTCAGAGAATACAGACATGCTACAGATGATGGTCAGGGACTGCATGCCTTCTACAGAAGAGAGTCAGAGACTGCAGGAATGCTACCGGAGATGACCAGAGACTGCAGACATGGTAAAGGAAATGGTCAGAGACTACAGACATGGTAAAGGAGATGGTCAGATACTATAGACATGCTACAAATGATGGTCAGGAACTGCAGGCATGCTACTGGAGATGACCAGAGACTGCAGACATGGTAAAGGAAATGGTCAGAGACTACAGACATGGTAGAGGAGATGGACAGATACTATAGACATGCTACAAATGATGGTCAGGAACTGCATGCATGCTACAGGAGATGGTCAGAGACTGAAGACTTGCTACAGGGGATAGTTAGAGACTACAGACATGCTACAGGAGACAGTCTAAGACCAGATGCAAGCTACATGCGACTGCTAGAAATCACTGCAATTAAAGGCCCTTTAAAAATCAATGATATTGCAAAATAAATGATCCAAATGATTTAACTACTAGAAGTCAGTAAAAAGAATGTTATCCTCTCAATGGTATGAGTAAGAATCAAAACACAGACTATTGTTTGCAGGGGCCCATTATGTGCTCTAGGGCCACGGACTGGGAACCAGGACGTTAAAGCCTCTTTCAGGTTTTTATTGCCACCTGTGTCCCAATTGAGGACATATTCTCTGATGCAGGAAGTGATGCCTTCAAACACAACGCCAAAACCCTTTAAATCAAGAAACTTCCTCTGCTCCAGGTTCACAAAGACAGGAGGACAAAAGTTCAGTTCCACCAACACCCAAAGAGGACATCCTTGCATAGCAACAAGTAAACCAGTAACAGTTGCCTGTGGCAGAGAAACAAAGAAATAAAGTATATTTTACACCAGAAGGCCTCCTCTCCTCCAGGCTCACAGGGACAGAAGTTCCGTTCTGCCAACGCCTAGAGAGGACATCCTTGCATGGCAGCAAGTACCCTTTAAATCAAGAGACTTCCTCTGCTCCAGGCTCACAAGAACACAAGTTTAGTCTGACCAAAATCCATAGAGGACATCCTTGTATAGCATCAAGATCTGTCTGTCAAAGTAGTAGTAAACCCAATTTTTTTTACTTTTTACCTATAGGTAAGTTTATAATAAATCTTCCCTGTAGGTAAAATGAATATCTCCTAAACGTGAACCATTTAGGAGATATTCTAGTGAGTGGCAGCCAGTGACATCAATGATGCATACCCATGCCATTCCTTCAGAACTGTGTGTTGTGGCCATCATCGCGGCCACAGCCCAGGAACCCCGAACGAAGGCCTGGTGAAAATGGAAGCCTCTGCAGTGGTGACAGCGCATCGCTGGTGGGCTTCATTCTCAGGTACGTTTTGACACATTATGACATTGCCTTTTAGGGGAAAATCTTTCTTTTTTTTTTTTTTTTAGATTTACTGCCACATTAAATACCAGCTGAGACTGCTGTGACGATGTTACGTTCAGGCTGTTTCCCAGGGTGTTTGACACATCTGAAGCCCTGTAAGAACACTTAATTTAGAGGTCTTAGCATCTGGTGAGCGATTGGTGTGTTCATAGGTGGTGGAGCACTGAAGAGGTCACATTTATGGTACTACTACACAAGTCAAGTGTGTGACACATGTTTTTATATTTATATCATGGATTTACACAGACATTGAGTTGTTACTGTGTGGATTTGTCATTTATACACAATCACTTTCACTTGTGGAATATATTTTATTTATTACAGGTACTTATATAGCGTCGTCAATTTATGCAGTACTTTAGATATATATTGTACATTCACATCAGTCCCTAACCCTCAAGGGGTGTACAATCTAAGGTATACTGTCATGTATTCCCTTAACTAATGCTGTTGTTTTTTTTAATTAATATTCTCATTTTGTATTTTGGGTTATGTATTATGCATTAGCACAAGGGATTTAGAGGGGACAGCACAACACTTTTAGCTATTGTTTAAATATATCATTAGAAGCATTTTGTATTTGTATAGCACCCTCCTAGATAGGTTGCTAAGTTACATAGTTACATAGTTAGTCTGGCTGAAAAAAGACAAAAGTCCATCCCGTTCAACCATAGAAAAAAAAAAAAGTTATAATCCTACACCCACAGTTGATCCAGAGGAAGGCAAAAAAAAATCCAGCAAAGCATGATCCAATTTACTCCTGCAGGGGAAAACATTCCTACCTGATCCTGTTGAAAAACACATTTTTATTACCATTTTCAAATAGCTTTTTCCGTATTTAAACTTTTTTATAAACTTATTTTGTTTGGTATTTTTTCAGTGTTGCACAAAAAAAGTGCATAGTCAAAAAAATGCATGTTTTTTCATTTGCAAATAACTTTTGTATGCTTTGTACCTCATTTTAGTTTCATTTTCAATGGGATAAACTATAAATAATGATTTAAAATTATAAATAATTTTTGCAAGACAATATTAACCACTTGCCCTCCTGAGGATTTACCCCCCTTAATGACCAGGCCTCTTTTTGCTACTCGGCGCTGCACTAATTCAACTGGTAATTGCGCGGTCATGCAATGCTGCACACAAACAAAATTTACGTCCTTTTTTTCACACAAATAGAGCTTTCTTTCGGTGGTATTTGATCACCTGTGCGCTTTTTATTTTTCATGCCATAAAGAAAAAAATACCAAAAATTGTGAAGAAAAATTATATTTTTTACTTTCAGCTATAAAATATATATAGTAAACTCAAAGTTGGTTATAAATTTAGGCCAAAATGTATTCTGCTCCATGTTTTTGGTAAAAAAATCCTAATAAGTGTATATTGATTGCTTTGTGTGAAAGTTATAGCGTCTACAAACTATGGTATAAATACTGCAATTTACGCCATTTGTTTGCTATACAGCGCTGCGCTAGTTTAACGGACAATTGTGCGGTCATGCAATATGGTACATAAATGAAATTTATGTCCTTTTTTTCACACAAATAGATCTTTCTTTCGGTGGTATTTGATCGCCTGTGCGGTTTTTATTTTTTGCGCTATAAAAAAAAAAATGCTGACAATTTTGAGGAAAAAAAAACAATATTTTGGACTTTTTGTTATAAAACATGTACAGTAAAAAAAATTTAAAAATTTAGTCATAAATTTTGGCCAAAATGCATTCTGCGACATGTCTTTGCTAAAAAAAAAAAACCCAATACGTGTAAATTAATTGGTTTACATGAAAGTTATAGCGTTTACAAATGGTGGGAAAGATACTCAGATTTTTTATTTTTTTTTATACTAATAATGGCGGCGATCAGCGACTTATGGCGGGACTGCGGCGGACATTCTGACACTGGGGGGGGAACTGACTTGGGGTCACTGACATCCCCAGTGACACCAATACAGTGATCAGTGCAAAAAAAAAACACTGACACTGTACTAATGGCACTGGGGAGGAATGGTTAACTTTTTTATTCACTGAAAGGGTTAACTGTGTGAGGGGAGTGTTTTACTAGGGGGCGGGGGTGTACTGCACGGGAACACAGATAAACTCTTCTCTCTCAATCAGCGTGTCAGGAGCTGTCAGGGAACTGACAGAAAGCAGAGCTACTGCAGCCCTGCTCTGTCAGTGATTGCTGCTAATCTGCGGGACACAGCCGGTAATGACAGGCCGTGAACCGGCAACTGACACCCGAGGCCGGGATCGGCAGTGCAGGTAGGGAGGCGGCACACCTCATGCGCGCCCCCTACCTGTTTTGCAAAAGCGCGTTTTAAAACGTGCTTTTGCCCAGCCATGCCGCCCTGCCACCATATTTCTACAGTGGATGGGCGGCAAGTGGTTAAAAAAAGAAAAAAAAGAAAGCCTAGTTTCCCCCCCCCCCCCCCAAACTAGTACATATAACGCATACACTCTGCTCCTCACAAGACCTCCTACTCTCTAGCTCCCTGGTCTCCTCCCATGCCCGACTCCAGGACTTCTCCAGGTCTTCCAGCATCCTCTGGAACTCACTACCCCAATCCATCAGACTATCACCTACCCTCCTCACCTTTAGACGCACCCTGAAAACCCATGTCTTCAGGGAAGCCTACCCCGCCCTCACCTAACTACCGATCTCCTCCCCTCCTCCTACCACTCCATCCCCCACAGCCATTTCCTCCTGTTCCACTATCCTCTCCCTCCTAGATTGTAAGCTCCAAGGAGCAGGGCCCTCGAACCCCTCGTGTATTGTATTGTTACTGTATTGTCTCATGTACTGTCTCCCACTATATTGTACAGAGCTGAGCAAACTTTTTGGCGCTATATAAATACTGTATAATAATAATAATATAATACTTTGTTATCTGAAGTTATTATAAAGTAATTGGTGCTAGAATGCAGGGACGAGAACTGAAGTGGATAGGGACTTAGGCAGAATGGGTAGAATGTCCAAAAACATTTTGCATCATGGCCACACAAATTCATATTTTTGGCTGAATCCACAGCTCTTTCAGGTTTTTTTTTGCAGTGTCTGCTCTTATTAATGGGAACTTTGCAGAAAATAACAGGCTAACTTGGAAGTCACCAACGATTCCATATTTACTGTCTCTCACCAGCAGTCAGATAAAGTTCTAATGAGGAGGCGGCTTCTTCATAGGAGCTAATGTCAGCGATTACGATGGTATTTTCATGGCTCGGGCTGGGTGGCACTTTTCCACATGGAACTGTTTTCCCATGCCTTATGCCTGCTTATTATTGCTCCTGGCTGACTTATATGTCTTGTCAGCTACAGCACATTTGTAGCCGCTGTCCTCAATCCTCACTTTCAGGGAGATCAGATAACGCAGGCCAGATAAATGGGCTGGGCATTACCAATAAATCCAACTGCATTCTTGCAAATGATTTAGGTCTACAGTCAACACGGCATGGGTCATAAGGGATAAAAATACCATTTATTTTCCTGTTATTCCTGGGAAGTTCAACAAAAATTTTTTTTTTAACACTCAGGAAATTAGGCATAACAATTAATTATTTTATTTATTTAGACAGAGATTAGGAAATAGACCTAAGCAAAGCTATCACTGGATATTTTTATGCCTGGTCTCAGAGCTTGTAGTAATAACTCTGACTCCATAAAAGTAGACGTAAAACCTAAATAAATTGTAAGCTCTCACGAGCCGAGCCCTCCTATCCCTTTTGCATTAAATTGTATTATAACTGTACTGTCTTCTTTATTTTGCTAAGTGTTGCGCACAGCGTTGGCATTATATAAATCCTTTATAATAATTATGTAATATTATTATTATTATTATTATTACATCGAGTTTATATAGCGCCAAAGGGTTTGCTCAGCGCTGTACAATAGAGGGGGGGACAATACATGAAACAGTACAGCAACTACAAACAGCACACGAGGGGTTAGAGGGCCCTACTCTTTCGAGCTTACAATCTAGGAGGGAGGGGGTAGTGGTACAGGAGGAAGTGGCTGTGGGGGATGGAGTGGTAGGAGGAGTGGAGGAGATCGGCTGTTAAGTGAGGGTGGGGTAGGCTTCCCTGCAGAGGTGGGTTTTCAGGGAGCACCTAAAAGTGAGGAGGAAAGGTGACAGTCTGATGGATTGGGGCAGTGAGTTCCAGAGGATGGGGGAGGACCTGGAGAAGTTTTGCAGTCGTGCGTGGGAGGAGGAGACCAGGGAGCAAGATAGAAGGAGGTCCTGTGAAGAGCGAAGGGTACGGGTAGGGTGGTACCTGGGAATCAGGTTGGTTAGGTAGTTAGGGGCAGTGTTGTGAATGGCTTTGTAGGTCAGAGTGACTAGTTTGAATTTGATGCGTTGGGCGATAGGGAGCCAGTGGAGGGATATAATGTAATACAGTACCTGTTTAGCCAAGTGTTGGCTATATCATTATGACATTTACAGATGAGACTATGAGTAACCCTTTTCCCCCTAGTGCTCAGTACTGGGACCGCTACATCACTTCCTCTTACCAGAGAGGATTCAATTTTTCTGACAGCAGAGGATCTTGGGACCTGTAGTCCTATAGCCAATACGTACTGTATTCCTAAGTGCTGATTGAACTACAACTACCAGGGAGCTGGCATAAAAGGAGGATGCTGGGAAAGCTGATACATTCTATAGCAGGAGTGTCAAACTGGTGGCCCTCTAGCTGAAGCAAGAGAGGAAGGGTGGCTATTTTCCTGCATACAGCAGGACCATGGAGAACCAACATAGCAGTGGGTGTCAAACTGGCGGTCCTCCAGCTGTTGCGAAACTGCAAGTCCCATCATGCCTCTGCCTTTGGGAGTCAATCTTGCAATGCCTCATGGGACTTGTAGTTTGGCAACAGCTGGAGGGTCACCAGTTTGACACTTGTGTTCTACAGCAAGAGCCTGGCTTTCTCTCTTGGTGTGAGATTCAGAGCTGAACACAGGGGGGCTGCCATTCTCCTCCAGAGACAGATTGATGGCTACTAGTGTGACTCTGATTGCCACACTTGGGACGCACCAGCGTCTCTTCATTAGGACTGTCATTGTCTGGTCTTCATGCAGGCAACTCTGCTTGCTGCACTGATAGGCCATTAGGCAGTAACTCTGCATGTCCCTGCAAACAGCCAAGAGCCTGAGCAAGAACTCTCGCTTCTAGGAGACTGTGTTATCCATAGAGTTGGTGAGCAGGTGGATGCCCAACCTCTTTCTGTCATCACTCTAGAGATGCTGCATGCAGGCACCTTTACATCTTAGTACCAGGAGATCTTTGTTTTGGGCATTACCACAGCCTGTTTAATGTAATTGAATTACCAGTATTCACTAATGTTTATGGGCCCCACCTTTGCTAGCAGAAGACAACAGTGATCACCATATTTGGAACTTTAAACATCTCAGGACTCTTCTCTTTTAATGCCATTGTTATTCAAATCGGGGTACTTACTTCATAGTGAAGTGTACATTTACATAATTCTCTGCATTCCCCATTGCGACGTTGGTGGTCTGAAGGGAGCTGATAAATCAATGAGCCTTTTCTTCCCCCGCTTTTTGCTGGTGTTACAAAGAAATTGTTGAAGCTTACTATTCGTGACTGTATAATCTGTTAAATGTTGGTAATTTTTTTTTTCTATTTTACCAGTGTTCTGCTTTTATGTGTTAACTGGAGTTGTATATCCTAAACCCATTATTCCTTGGCCTAGAAGTTTAATATAGGGGTGTTACTAAAGAATTGTGTTTCTTGCACTATTATTTCATACTGTTAAAATATGTCTGAACCCAGAGTGTCAGAGGTGTCGGGAGGCTTGCAGTGTCAGGGCAACCACCAGGGACAAGCATTATCAACCCCCTACAGGGATAGTTCTACACCTGGATGACATTTAGTTTGGTAAAACCATTGTATATTATTATTGGCTGCCACTGTGAAAATTTAAAAAGATGGCGTTTTCACCCTTTTTGCATCTCAGTGTTAATAATCTTCTGCAACCTTCTAGGACTGCCCTGAGCACATAGATGTCAGGTTTCTATGGGAGTGAGCCCTTGTATAAAGCCAAATCAGGGTTGCCCAGGGTGCACAGTCTAAGCCCCAGCCTGCTTCTTCACCAGGGCCCCTGATGGTGGGGATGGACTTGCAGCAAACTGTAACCAGGTCTCAACACAGGTACGCCTCGTTGACAATGCAGAGACCACTCACATGTGCAGAGCACAGATGACAGGAGACAGAAGAGGATCTGGAATATGAGCCAGGCCAGGTGGCAGGCAAGTGAAAACAGCAGACGAAACCAGGGTTGGTACACGGGAAGTTAGACACAGAATACAAGTGAAACTTAGCAAACCAGGAGCTCAGAGAAGCAGGGAAGTTTCTCAGGCAACATGGTCTGCACTGAGCATGTCTACATGTGGAGAAGCAGACTGGGAGGTGGGCCAGGAATTCACAGAAGAGAAAGGGATAAATCCACAGTAGAGTAGGCGACACCCATAGGTACACACAGAAGTCAGTAGCACATGTGAATAGAGTCACAGTTATAGCATAACCACTGCAACAAAGAGGTAAGAATTTCAAACTGTGACAATAAGAGAAAGGGTACATGACAGGGTGGCCTAGAAGGCAGGAGAAGGGTTAGGAATGGGTGGGGAATGGTTTAAGGATATGACGTAGGGAGGAGGTGTTTATAACTTAGAGAAACCTCGAGGAGGGATAGACTGTGGTGAGCGATTTGGCCCACCTGCTCGCCCTCTTGGCAAGAGTGTGGATATGGTTATGATTAATGGTGCATAGGTTTGGGGAAAGGTGGTATGGGAAGCGGATGGAGGACTTGTGGGGCATGTTGTCCTTTTTTTTTTTTTAACAGTAAAAAAACTTTATTCAAAGTTTTAAAAATACAGTGCATCAAGTAGTACCACACCATACATACAAACAGAGATATATAATACATAGGAACCCCACAGAAGGTACTTATTAGTAAATGAAGCAGGTAGTAACCTCTAACGAGCAGGGCCCTCTGTTTCTTCTTGTACCAAATTGTATTGTAACTGCAATGTCTACCTTCATTTTGTAAAGCGCTGCGCAAACTGTTGGCTATATATATCCCTGTATTATAATAATAATAATAATAAATAGCAAGAAAGTAGTAATGTACACCATCTCAACAGAAAGCTCTTCAAGGCACAAGTGAAGAGCAAGTTGGGGGTAAATAGTGGGGGAGGGGAGATCAAGTGGAAACCAACCATGCACACCATATTTTATCATATTTGGCTGGGGGGGCATGTTGTACTTTTGTCACAGCATCAACAGGTCCTAATGGTGCCAGAAAATTAAGATTGTTGGCGATGTTTATATGGGTGGTTTAACATTAATGGTAACCAATATGTATGATTATGTGGTATTCATGAAGGAAGTAATTACTAGAGTTTATCCCAGGTGAATAAGGGTGTAAAATGACTGGTGTGTACCCACCAAGCTGGTTTTGAATTGCTGGTGGCCAGTACGGGTTTACGACATTGGGTGTCAGTGTCAAGGATCCTTTAATGGCTGCATTAGAATATTTGTATGCTTTTGAAGAATTGGTGTCTAAATTATGCACTTTTTATTAATTTTTTATTTAGCAAAAGCTGTGGCTTAATGCGGTGGCAAAATGTTTGCTGGAGCCACGGTTAGCCAGGGCCCTAAACCCGGGACACAGATTCTACTTGGAGGACATTGTGTGTGGACAATTTTTGGTAGGTAAGCCTGAATATATTTCTTTGGGTTAGTCTGTATATCTGGGTGTCCTCCCTTGGCTGGCCTCTAAGAACACCAATCTTCGCAAGCCATGTGGAGGGACTCAGTAGGAGCTTAACTTACATGTCTGTGCATACATGTTGGCCCCATATGGGACATCAGATGGATTTGGGCTACTTAGCTGTATAAGAAAGCTCCCACCACCGTCTTGATGAAGCGGAATAAAATATGTAGATTGATACATATTGCATAGTGTGCTTTCCTTTACTTTATAATTGATCAAGTTGAAGATTCTACTCATATGGGGGGTTGACATGTTTTCAAACAAATGTCTTTATTTATTTTTTTTTCGTTTTAATACCTATTTTTTATTACTGTATGTGACGGGAGTGACTTTTGGGGGTGGGGAGACCTCTGTATCATCTTCCCAAATTCCCATTATGTTTAAGGCACCCTGTGCCTGTTAAGGGGTACAGGGTGTGTATGTGAATGTCTGAGTCTTGTGTATAGTGTGTGTTCCTTTGTTCTCGGCCACATGGCTGTCCATTGTCTGTTTGCCATGTGCTACCCCCCATTGTGCTGTGCCTTCCTGTCCAGCCAACTATTATGGGATGTACTGTTTGTGTATTGGTGTGGGGGTTGGTCAATGTCCTTTGCCATGTGTTTCATCCCATTGTTCTGTGTCTTGGTGGGATGGGGAGGGGTGATGATGTATTTCCTGTTCTTGGTTGGTTTCCCCGCCCTCTGTATATATCCTGTGTTTTGTGTTAAAATAAAGAGAGTTGGCTTCCTGTTTTAAGTAGAGCTGGGTGCTGTCTTTTTCCTGAGGGATTTCAAGGGTGTGGTCCATGGATGGTGTTCGGACAGGGGAAGTTGTGGTATAACGGAAAAACTCAGTGCGGTCTGGGTTCCGGTTCCGTTACACTGTATGATTACATAACACTGTGAGAGCACATTTAAAGTCCATAACATTTTTTGGGGGTGTTTTGTGCCAAGGGTACCTAGTTTCACTCAATAAAAACCTGACGTGTCAGAAGACGTCAGTTTGTCGGTACTGTGATGGTCCGACCTTAATTCCACGGAAAGGGATGCAAAGTGCCGAAACCTTGAGAGATGATACAACCTCTTGAAAAAAACAAATGGCCCAACACAACCTATTATATATGTGTACAAAAAAAAAAGAGCAAAAGGTTCTGGCAGCGAAAGTGTTAACTCCAAGTTGCAGTGATAATAAATCACACAAAAAGGTGTCACTTTTGGTAAAAATTACATAACTGCTATAGTTGACTGGACTGTCAGAATGATAAAATGACAGCTGCAATCAGTTTGTAACCAGCAAGGGAGGTCCACAACACAGACCCCTTCAATCATATGTGATTTTCCCCAACACTTAATCTTTATAGTAAAAATTAAGATTTATGTACAATTTTAGCTGTCCGTATCTCTGGATAAACTGATTGTTTTGAACTGAAGTTTTCAATGTAACCTCTACTTATGTGTTTTGCATTATATGTTAATTTTGAATTGCTCAGGCGTTTGGCAGATTTAATTCAACCTTTGGCTTAACACTTGACCCTAAATGTATAGAGATCCTGTCACCAACTTTAAAAAATGCAGGTAAAACACAGAAGAATAATGTGTTTTAAACGCCTTCTTGCATTTTTTTTTCTTCATTGGAAAAATTGGCCTCTTACTTACCAGCAAATTTGACTTCTTCAGTCCTCTCCCTCATTGCACATCAGAGCCCTCTCCTTTTCTGGAAGTGTCTATTAATAGTCTGTGTTGGCCCAGCTCCTTGGTCCCTTCCCCTCACCTCTCTATATAACCTGGTATATAGCTTCTGGGGAGGAGCAAAGGGGAAATACTATGGAGCAGTGGTCTCTAAACTGCAGCCTGGGGGCCAGATGTGGCCATTTGCTTGCCTTTATCTGGCCCTTGAGGCTCTATTCATCCCACTGACACCAACAATGGGGTGCTATTCTTCTCACTGACACCAATCTTGGGGCACTATTCTTCCCAATGACACCAACGATGGGGCACTATTCCTTCCCACTGATACCAACAATAGGACACTATTTCTTCCACTAACTCCAACAATGGGACATAATTGCTGTTATTGACATGAACAATGGGGCATATTTGCTGCCACTGACACCAACAGAGGGGCATAATGTATTCCACTGACACCAACAATGGTGCATAGTTGCTGCCACTGACACCAACAGAGGGGCATAATGTTTGCCACTGACCAACAATGGTGCATAGTTGTTTCCACTGACACCAACAGAGGGGCATCATTTATGCCACTGAAGCCAACAATGGGGCATAGTTGCTGCCACTGACACCAACAATGGGTCACTATTTCCCCCCTAATACCAAAGATGGGGCATTGTTTACTTCCACTGGGCACATTCAGACCTCCTAAAGTCTGAAGAACAGTAAACCGGCCCTTTGTTTAGAAGTTTTGGAGACCCCTGCAATAGAGTGACACAGTCCGCTAGGGACTATTAACATCGCAGCCATGATGGCAGCACCCAGCAGTAGTCTTAGGGCTAGTGGATGTCTTCAAAAGGAAGGCTTTTACAGGAAAATAATATGCAGAAACCACGACAAATATACAGGTGAAACTCGAAAAATTAGAATATCGTGCAAAAGTTCATTTATTTCAGTAATGCAACTTAAAAGGTGAAACTAATATATGAGATAGACTCATTACATGCAAAGCAAGATAGTTCAAGCCGTGATTTGTCATAATTTTGATGATTATGGCTTACAGCTCATGAGAACCCCAAATCCACAATCTCAGAAAATGAGAATATTACATGCAATCAATAAAACAAGGATTGTACATAGAACAATATCGGACCTCTGAAAAGTATAAGCATGCATATGTACTCAGTACTTGGTCTGGGCCCCTTTTGCAGCAATTACTGCCTCAATGCGGTGTGGCATGGAAGCTATCAGCCTGTGGCACTGCTGAGGTGTTATGGAAAACCAGGATGCTTCAACAGTGGCCTTCAGCTCTTCTGCATTGTTTGGTCTCATGTCTCATCTTTCTCTTGGCAATGCCCCATAGATTCTCTATGGGGTTCAGGTCAGACGAGTTTGCTGGCCAATCAAGCACAGTAATTCCACAGTCATTGAACCGGGTTTTGGTGCTTTTGGCAGTGTGGGCAGGTGCCAAGTCCTGCTGGAAAATGAAGTCAGCATCCCCATAAAGCTTGTCTGCGAAAGGAAGCATGAAGTGCTCCAAAATCTCCTGGTAGACGGCTGCGTTGACCCTGGACTTAATGAAGCACAGTGGACTAACACCAGCAGATGACATGGCTCCCCAAATCAACACAGACTGTGGAAACTTTACACTGGACTTCAAGCATCTTGCAGTGTGTGCCTCTCCATTCTTCCTCCATACTCTGAGTCCTTGGTTTCCAAATGACATGCAAAAGTTGCTCTCATCAGAAAAGAGGACTTTGTAACACTGAGCAGCAGACCAGGTCTGTTTTTCTTTAGCCCAGGTAAGACGCTTCTGACGTTGTTTGTTGTTCAGGAGTGGCTTGACAAGAGGAATACGACATTTGAAGCCCATGTCCAGGATCCGTCTGTGTGTGGTGGCTCTTGATGCACTGACTCTAGCCTCAGTCCACTCCTTGCGAAAGTCCCCAACACTTTTGAATGGCTTTTTCCTGACAATCCTCTCCAGGCTGCGGTCATCCCTGTTGCTTGTGCACCTTTTTCTTCCACACTTTTCCCTTCCACATAACTTTCTATTAATGTGCTTTGATACAGCACTTTGGGAACATCCAACTTCTTTTGCAATTACCTTTTGAGGCTTTCCCTCCTTATGGAGGGTGTCAATGATGGTTTTCTGCACAACTGTCAGGTCAGCAGTCTTTCCCATGATTGTGATTCCTACTGAACCAGACTGAGAGACCATTTAAAGGCTCAGGAACCCTTTGCAGGTGTTATGGCTTAATTAGCTGATTAGAGTGGGACACTTTGAGCTGAGAATATTGCACCTTTTCACAAAATTCTCATTTTCTGAGATTGTGGATTTGGGGTTTTCATGAGCTGTAAGCCATAATCATCACAATTATGACAAATCATGGCTTGAACTACATGCTTTGCATGTAATGAGTCTATCTCATATATTAGTTTCCCCTCATATATTAGTTTCCCCTTTTAAGTTGCATTACTGAAATAAATTAACTTTTGCACCATATTCTAATTTTTTGAGTTTCACTTGCATATTTTGCAGTGTGGTGCAGGTTGACCTCAATACGCAAGTGGTGCTGTCACAACCACCATGCAGAGAAAGCGTGGGGGCATGAGGAATTCCATTCTTCTCAGGCCTCCGTATGAATCATTGAGTGAGGTATTGTCCAATTGGACTCTGCTGCCACTCTTGACCCCAGTGGCCATCTTTAGTGAGGGCAGTGCTTATAAAAAGAACTGTCTCACTGCTGCTGGTGTGCATTTTGTGCGTGGTTAGGTCAGGGACAGGAACCTGCTGCAAGGGAGAGTGTGCCTAGCGTAAAAGAAAGGTTCCAGAGGAGGAGGGACAGCATAGTTTGTTAGTACTGCTATGTGAAACATTTCCACTACTAGTTCTGCCTACCAGCTGACTCCTGCGCCTGGTGCTGTCGCTCTCTGCTGATCGCTCCCGCAAGTACTATATAATCATCTGTAAGTGTTGCCACCAGTTTTAAGCCTCTGCATAGATGTTACTGTATGGTTGGAAAATTTTTGATAATACATTACTTGCAACTTCAGACCCCTATGTGTTGTTCCTTCCCTCTGGGCTGCCTACCACATGGCCACCCTCTCGCCTACAAATATATATTATATGGGATGATTTTTGCTGGAATAAATAGTCTGGTAACAGGTTCTATTTAATAGTCACCATAATGGACACTGCCCATTGTTTGTCAGAAGAGGTCATGTCAAAGGGCTGTCAGAAGAGGGCATCACTGGGTTCTTACACAGTCATGAAGCCTTACAGCACGACGTCATGATGAGGAGCAGACACATGTGGACACCAGTTGGTTTAGCAGCAAAGTGTACAGAGAGGTATTTCTCCAGTTGCCACTGCCAACAAAGGTTCTGCAGTGGCCACCCTCAGGAGAATCACTGGATAATTTGGATCCTCCTGCCCTGTACCTGAATCTAAGTGATACTACATACCAGGGGTGGACTGACAACTCATGGGGCCCCCGGGCAATAGGGGATCATGGGGCCCCTGTGTCCTTGCCCAAACTCAAAAAAGCCTATGAAAAAGGTACCAGGGGCATCTCATGGAGACCCCTACTGACCCCGGGCCCTCGGGCAGTGCCTGAGTTTCCAAATGGTCAGTCTACCCCTGCTACATACCTGGATACTTTTTAAATGGGCTGTAGTAATAGTTAAAGCCCCGAAAAGGAAAGGTGGGCTAGACAGCTGTATAATGGCAGCACAGATACAAGAATACACTTGACAAAAATTACCAATTTAACACTGTTTGTTCCCTACAGCCAACTAAAAATATTTGGTGCCAAATACACTAGCCTGGTGTGAGAGAAAGATACTGACACTGTAATGCAGTACAAAGTCAATGCAAGTAACCATACCAATAGCAGGTTTGCCTATCTAGTGCTGAAAAGGCCTTACGTAATTTCAGGTCAGTGGGGCAACATCCCAGTTCTGCTGGCATTGGGGCCCTTTAAACACGTTGGAGTGTTTGCTCCCCAAATGGCTATACTTATAATCCAATGAGTCATTTCAGCAACACAGTCCCCTTTTTGGCACACATCCTTTGTAAACAGTGACAATAGCAGCAATGGTAAATACATAAACACACTGATGGCAAAGAGGCATCATCCCATAGTGGTTTCATGGTACTGTCCTTACAGGTACAATCCTTTCCAAAGATGGCATCTTTCATAGGCAGGATGCAGAGTAGGGGAAATAATTAAAGGGTAACCAACCAGGCCTTTGGCCAAGCTCTCAAGCCTTTGCCTCTTGGACTTTCAGCAGCAAATCTGGAACAGCAGCACAGTACACAGAAGCAAAGTCCCAAGTCCTTTTGCAGTAGCAGCAGTACAGTCTTTGGGGTCTCTGTCAAGGTCCTACCTTTCTTCAGAGCTTGTGCATCTCCATGTGCTGGCATCCATCTTGGGTTTCTGCAAAGCATGGTTGGAACCTTTATGCCTTCAGGCTTCTGCGGCTCCTCCTCAGAAGGGTGTGGTTGAGCACATTTAAACCTGCTGTCTGCAAGTGCTCTCTGCATTAGTGTCCTGTATATTTCCTTGTTGCAAGCTCTTGTTCTGTTCTCGTTGCTCTCCTGGTAACCGACTCGGCTTGGACAAGACTATTCGCTGCTTTAACCCTTTACCTGACCTCCCGTTGCTGAACCTGGCCCGTGACCTGAGTATTCTTTGCTTACCGTCTAGTACTGTCTGCTCTGTTGTTATTGACCCGGCCTGTCTGACTACGCTACACGTGTTCCAATCTAGCTCCCACCAGCTGTGCGCCATTGGCAGCAGTCGTTACCGCAGCTGGGGTAACTCGGGGGCCGCGACCTGGTCTCAGGCTGCGTCAAGTCCATCCCCACCATCAGGGTCCCTGGTGAAGGGTAGCCTGGGGCTTAGACTCCGCGCCCTGAGGGACTCTGGTCTGTGGGTAGTGGCTGTCGTCAGTCGCGGCGTGACCGTACCATAGGCCTGCCTGCCCATTCTATCGTTCCTGCCCTGACAGTCTCTCTCAGCACAGCATAGCTCCACAGCTCTCCAACAGCAACCAGATCACCTTGGTTCTCAGCAACCAACACCTTGGTTCTCAGCACTCTTAGCTCCCAGGCACAATAGACAGCAGCTAAATGCTCCAAGCCATTCCTGGCAATCACAAAACCACTGTTACCTCACAGCTGTTCCTGCAGCTTCTTCCTTTAAGCCCAAGGGGACATTTCCCCACACTTTCCCCAGGCTCCCACAGCCATCCTTGTGGATTCTGGCAGATCCTATATCCTGGGTACACCCCCACAGCCTCCCTGTTGGGTGGTGGAATGGGCTTACAACTTGGAAATGGTGGCAGCCAATAGAAATTCTCCCACCTCTGCTGGCTGTTCCCTTTTTTTAAGCTTTTTTGACAATCAGGATATGTCCCTGCCCCATTGCTAGTGGCAGACAGTCTCTTGGCTGTGGTGGCAGAGAACAAAGTCCTCCAAGGTTCCCTCTCGTAGTGGCTATTCATCAATCCGGGGTGGTGGACAGCGGTTATAAGGAGGATGAGACAACAATGATCCTCCAGATGGCTTACAAAAGGCGCCACCTAGTAGGTACTAAACAGGTTTGGCAGGAGCCTACATAAGCAGAAGTTGCGCTTAAACCCCTAATGTAAGCCCTTAATCCCCATCTCCTACAAGTTTTGTAATTCCTTTATTTATCCAAAAGTTGAATGGTAGAAAATATGCAAAAGTAAACCAAAGAAGGGTGAATAAATAGCCAAAATATCAATATCAGTGGCTAGGCAACAGCATCTCTTTATCAAAAATATGTATATGAACATAGAACAGACCAGAACAGGTTATCAGCCAACAAGACATAGATATCCCTATGGGAAGCAACGAATAACGCCTCCAGCAAACTCATACAAACATGAACATAGAAATGAAACTGGATATGGTGAGTAAAGGTAAAAAAATATCAGCGTCACCAGAGGGACTCCATGGGCCAAAAAAAAACCTTTAAGGGGGGGTGTATCACCAAATAAGCAAGGAATGCTGGCAGGGAGGCATAACTAAATGTAAGAAATGCAGGAAGTGGAAGGGTAATGGTGCAGTGAAAAAAGAGCAGAAAGGAAGAAAAAAGGTAGGTAGAGGGAAAAAGGAAGAATAAAAGGAACGAGGCCAAATGCCCCTGGATAAGGGAAGGAAAATGGGGGAGGGCAGAAAAGATTTGTGCCAGGCACTTGGACGGCATTGAAAGGGGGCTCATATGGAGAATCCAGAAAATCAAAGTCTCTGTCTCTCTTCCAGGACCAAGTACTAACTAGTCCCAGGGGGTTCAACGGGGTTGCAAGACCTCCTGCAGATAGGCATCTTTGTAAACATAATATTGACGTGGCTGCCAGGTGTCCCGAAAAGTCTCCTCCCGATTATATCATGTGGCTGTGAAATCCTCCATGTCCCTGAGTGCATTGATTTTGGAATAGCAAAGAGACCTCATACACATCCCCTACATTTAAAGTATATGTAAAACCTAACAATTAACTTTTCTTTTAAATAATTAGTGTTGTGCTATTAAATAAGCCAATCACAGTGATATGAATAAATAAATAAATAAATAAATAACAAGCGTAAAAAATCAAATACATTCATCAAATGATCATAAATTCATAAACAATAAATTATAAATAAAAACATTGCAATAATTCATATATATATATATATATATATATATTTATATACATACATACATAATTGTGCACCCTGAATCAACAGTACATAAAGTGCTCCAATGTGACTCCCAATAATAAATAATGTTCACAAGTCCCTAAAAGGGATATTTTTATTTATAATTTTTGGTTTATGAATTTATGATTATTTGATGAATTTATTTGATTAGTTACACTTGTTATTTATATCACTGTGATTGGTTTATTTAATAGCGCAACACCAATTAATTATATGTATGTTAAGAGAATATATCCTCCTTTTGTGTTTGCTGCTTTATATATTCAAAGCGGAGCTCCACCCAATAGGGGAAGTTCTGCTTTAATGCTTTGTCCTCTGCTCCCCATTAAGGATTGGCACCTTTGGGGAGCGGATACCCGAATTTGACAGGTACCCGCTCCCACTGCGATCTCCTAGGCGATCGGAAGTGGAAGTTGTCCTCCCTCCTCATAGTCTTCTGGGACACGTTACAGGTCCCAGAAGACTACGGGGCCATTCACAAAGTGCAGCGCTTCTCGCGCAGGAGCAGTGGGCACCCGGCTGTGAAGGAAGCAATGGAGCCACAACCCGTAGAGTCGGACAGCTGACCTGTAATAACCCAACCTTAATCACATGACCCACACAACTACTATGAGTCGAACAATGATTTTACCTATCATTCACTACACTATTCTAGTAGCACACTAAAGGGTGCTACAAAGGCTTGAAAGAAAAAAGAAAAACAATGTGGCCACCATGTCTAAGGGCTGGTAGACTACCATCTATTATATTTTTGGTCTTGGGTTTAGGTATGCTTTAACCTCCAAACCCTAACCTTCACTCTGATCCTTAAGTCCTAAACCTAACCATAAAACTGATCTTACATTTTAGCAGTTGTTTATGATACACAATGCTTTAGCAAATAAATGTCATTCACAGGGGCGGACTGACCATTTGGAAATCTGGGCGCTGCCCGAGGGCCCGGGGTCAGTAGGGGGCCCTGTGAGATGCCCCTGGTACCTTTTTCATAGGCTTTTTTGAGTTTGGGCAAGGACACAGGGGCCCCATGATCCCCTATTGCCCGGGGGCCCCATAAGTTGTCAGTCCGCCCCTGGTCATTCAGTTAGGGCAGTGGTCTCCAAACTGCTGTTTGGGGATCTGATATGGCCCTTTACTTGCCTTTATACAGCCCTTGGGGCACTATTTCATCCACTAACATCAACAATGGGGTACAATTCCTCCCACTGACAGCCATGGTGGGACATTGCATAAAAATTGTCAACAACATCCCAACCTACAACCAACCTTAGCAGTAAGGTGCACATGGAAGAGCAATGCACATCCCAAACAAACAAAGGATTTCCCAGGAACACTTAGCAGGCAGCCTGCAAAACAACCAATATGGCCGTGTCTAACACTTTGCGTTAAAAACAAAGGGTTTCGTTTACACACATTTGCAAATACATGCATAAGCCACAGTCCCTCATCAAGGGTCCTCTGTATACTGTAGAACTAACTCTAAAATTTCAAGAGCCTCCATAGTAAGAGCACATATATCAAAGGATAGGTTAGGGGCAAGTGTGCCTGGAGGAGCCCATCTCTACTTAATGGTACAGGGACGCACGTGATGCCTAGCTATACAAAAATGACAGCAAAGGCATCCAGTGCGTCCCTGTGTCCAAATTAGCCAACTGCACAAAAAATAGCAACCGTCCCAACCTATAACCAGCCTTAGCAGTAAGGTGCACATGCAAGGGCAATGAACATCGCAAACAAACAAAAGATTTCCCAGCTTACCAGACAGTCTGCAAGACAACCAATTTGGCCCTGTCTAACAGTGTGCATTAAAAACAGAGCGTTTTGTTTGCACACATTTGCAAATACATGCATAAGCCACAGTCCCACGTCAAGGGTCCTCTGTATACTGTGGATCTAACTCTAAAGTTTCAAGAGCCTCCATAGTAGGACACTATTCCTCCCAATGACAACACCAATGGGGGACACAATTTCTCCTATTGATACCAATGAAAGGGGCACAAATCCTTCCACGGCCATCAATGATGGGGCACTATCCCTCCCAATGATACCAATGATGGGCCACTATCCCTCCCAATGATACCGATGATGGGGCACTATTCCTCCCAATGACACCAATGAAGGGGCACAATTCCTCCCACGGACATCAATGATGGGACACTATACCTCCCAATGACACCAATGATGGGATAACATTTCTCCTACTGACACCAAAGATGAGGCACTGTTTACTACCACTGACAGCAGGAAGTTTTCTACTCCCGCTGACCGCAGTTTGTCTCCCTAAGGTCTGAAGGACAGTACTCTGGTACTTTATTAGAAAGTTTGCATATATTAGGGTTTATATCATGTTTTTCACAGTTATTCTAAAATACTCTATCATTTAAAAAAGAGGGGGTGCAAATTTACTCAAACCTCCTAATTTATCCTTTGCTGCATGCTGCTCACTACAAAATGACAGGCGCCCTCTGGCCTGGCAGTGATTCACGGAGGTCTACAGATGGGAAGTGCGTGCTCCGAAGGGGTTATTATGTATCATTTTGGGCTGATTTGAGGTCTGCTTTTGCTCTCTCATTATTACTCGGTGAAGCAGGCTAGATTCAGGTGATCGGGGTCCTTCTTCGCTCCAGCCTTGTTTTGTGTCTGTTCCATGTTCCGCATCTGTTTGTCTCATTTGCTGTTTCATTAAACCTGCTGGAGAAAAACACCAGAATATCAATTGTTAAGCTGCAAGTTGAGGAGGAAGGGAGTGGGGGTTCTTCTTTTAATAAATCTTTCATTTATTGACAGAGCTAGGGCCAAAATTAGGGCCAAAACACATTATTATCATTATTATAAAGTATTACTTCCATTTTATTTATTTATTTGTTGTGTAGTTGTCTTTCTCTACTTATGTTGCACAGTTTATTGAGAAGCTCCAGGGCGAATACAAATGTGTTTTGTTAAAGGGACAGTCTACAAAATAAAAAAAATTTCATTCTTTGAGAAACACAAGACGACTTTACCTTAATTTTTTTTTTACCAGTGCCATATCTTCCTGTAGGTGGTGATATAACCCAAAGGTATAGACTTCTTGTGTCCATCAATGGACTTCAAGAAAAGGATCCTATGGTAAGTACAACAATCTTATTTTCTTTCTCGTCTATTGAGGGACACAGGAAGTCTTCCCCTTCAAATTATTCTGCTACCTACAAGAGGATTGGATGCTAGCAAAAAGCAAAGGTGAAAACCACCCCCCATTGATTTCTCCATCACATCCAACAACGCCACCATCAAACCCGCCCTGCAGGCCAGAATACTTGATGTCATTCTGGACTCCAACCTATCCTTCCAGCGCCAAGTCCAATCTTTAACAAACTCGTGCAGACTCCACCTCCGCAACATCGCCAAAATCTGCACGTTCCTAACTCCAGAAACCACTAAACAGCTCATCCACTCCCTCATCATATCACGACTTACTGCAACTCCCTCCTCACTGGCCTGCCTCGCCGCTGGCTATCCCCGCTTCAGTCAATCCTGAATACGGCTGCCAGACTCATTCACCTTTCCAACCGCTCCGTTTCCGCCACCCCCCTCTGCCAATCCCTCCACTGGCTTCCGATTGCGCAACGGATTAAATTCAAAATCCTAACACTGACGTACAAAGCTGTCCACCATACTGCCCCATACTACATCACTGACCTAATATCCAAGTACCGCCCAGCACGCACGCTCCGCTCCTCACAAGACCTCCTTCTCTCTAGTTCCCTGGTCTCCTCCTCCCATGCCCGCCTCCAGGACTTCTCCAGGGTGTCACCCATCCTCTGGAACTCCTTGCCCCAACCCATCAGATTATCACCTACTCTCCTCTCCTTTAGGCGCACCCTGAAAACCCATCTCTTCAGGGAAGGCTACCCCACCCCCTGCTAACTTGCCGACCTCCTCCACTCTTCCTACCACTCCATCCCCCACAGCTATCTCCTCCTGTACCACCATCCCCTCCCTCCTAGATTGTAAGCTCGAAAGAGCAGGGCCCTCGATCCCCTCATGTTTTGCATTATATTGGTATTGTTCTGTCACATGTTCTGTCCCCCTTTGTAATGTACAGCGCTGAGCGAACTATTGGCGCTTTATAAATACTGTATAATAATAATAATAACTTCATGTATGTCTTGAATGAACCCAAGAGAAGTATTTTATGGTGACTCCAAAAGTCCTAATATTTCAGCATCTGGTAGATGCTGGAGAGTTAAAGGGTACATAAACCCTAATAACAGACTTCTTTTATTCGCACCTTTTTTGTCCCATTAAATATACCATTGTATCCAAGAATTTTGTTGTATCTGTTCAATAAAAAATATGTGTTGATCCTGTTAGAAATCTAGTGAGCTTGTAACTTCCTGCACACTCACCCTGTGCTTCACCTACAGAGGGGAGGGGCTGCTTTGTAGTCTCGACTCACTTCCTGTCCTGGGGTGACAATGCTGTTACTTCATAGACACAGTACAGTGAGTGAGTGTTGTCACCTACAGTAGGGCAGAAAGTGTGTTATTAGTCAGATCAACAGGTAGAAATAAAGGGAAAAAAAGCCTTAAAAAATAAAACAAATGCTATCGCCAAATCTATGGATAGGTAAGCTGCAATGTATCACATTTTTCTATAAAATAGAACTAATGGCAAAATGTTTTTTTCATTTTGGATAGAGTTAGAGAGGGTTTTAACCTCTGTTTGTTTTTTATACCTCTGTGTCCCAGTGGGGACATTTTCCTTCACTTCCTGTAACAGATCCAAAACAATAAGTGGGAGGAAATCCCTTCAAAGTGAGGAGATCCCTTGTTGTCTCCAGAACTAGTGTCCCCATTGAAAGATTTTCCTTCCTTTCCTGTTTTGGTGACAATTCCAAATTTGGGATTTCCCTTTCTTTTTAATTTTGGTGATGTAGCACCCTCCTAGTTAGCTAGGGGGAGCTCTATTTCTGGATCCTGGTCAATCCCCAACAGGATCTTTAAAAGTATCTGAGTCTGATCAGCAGAAAGAGAGTTTGGGTAGAAGAGGGAGAGAGAAGGATGTGAGGCTGGATAGCAGGAGCCTGGGAGGGGGCCCAGATGGAGGAGGGCTCAGCTCCAGGCAGGAAACTTGGAAGGGGGAACTTTTGGAACATCACCGGCCTCCTAAGAGAGGACCACCTGTGTGGCAGGGAAGGAGCAGCAGAGCTAGATGGCCTGGTAGCAGCCACTGACCCACCAGCACCACAGGAGAAGGACTGAGTGAGTAAACCTGTACCTCCTGGTGCCAGATAGGGTGGGAAATCAGATTAGCAACTACCCGGGACTGTCTTACTTTAACATGGCACACACCGGATCCCTTGTTAAAAGATTTCCCTCAGATAGCTAGTTGAGAAGAGAATTCATCTGGGGTCTGGGGTGGTACAAGTGGAGACTCTGGCTAGCTCTCCAAAAGAGACTGTTTGCTGTAAAAACTTGTATATAGTGTCAGAAAGTTGTTGGTTTCACAGCTCCATTCGGCAACCCTATCCCAGTTCAAGTCCTCTAATATAACTTCAAAACAAGCTCAAGGACTCGTTCCTGTCTCCTGGATGCAAGTTATTGTGGAAAAGTGTGTCTCTTGGTTGTGCAGGACTATAGAGGACCCAAAACTTCAGCGACTCATAAGGGGGTAGTGCTACAGTGATAACGGTAAGCTGGACAAATAGAAAGGGTTAATCTCCCTAAAGGGTGTGCAGACAGCAATAAAACCTGGCAGGGGTTTTAATCCCTCTCCACTCCAAAATAAAAAATAGGATTTGCTTTTAGTTATACTTTAAAAGCACTTTCAACCCCCTGACAGTTTTTTTTTTATTTCTAAGGGACTTTGTTGTTGATATCTCTACACACCTGCTGTATACTGCTGTTATACTATGTAACAAGAGCATATGGAATACACAAAGTTGGGTGGGAATACCCCAAATTTCCGGGTGGACATGAATTGGTATGAGAATGACAACATGACACTGTTGTAGCATCCAAGACAGAGGCCAATGTGGACCGCCAGGCAACATCTATAACCAAAGTATACCTTTTGGGAAACTAACCCTTTAAAGCCATTATCTGTTACCCACTTTAGCAGGGGTGTACAAACTTTCTAAACAAATGATCAGTTTATTGTCCTTCAAACTCTAGAAGGGCCAGTGGTGGCTAGCGGGAGTAGAAAATGTCTTGGTGTCTTAGGAGTAAACAGTGTCCCATCTTTGGTCTCAGTGGGAGGAATAATGCCCCATTGTTGGTGTTAGTGGGATGAATAGTGTCCCATCCTTGGTGTCAGTGGAAGGAATAGTGCCCCATCCTTGGTGTCAATCAGAGGAATAGTGCCGAATTGTTGGTGTCAGTAGAAGGACCAGTGCCTCATCATTGGTGTCAGTGGCAGGAATAGTGCCCCATCGTTGGTGTCAATGGCAGGAATTGTGCCCCATCGTTGGTGTCAGTGAAAGGAATAATGACCCATCATTGGTGTTAATGGGAGGAACATTGCCCCATCATCGGTGTCAGTTGAAAAAATAGTGCCTCGTTGTCAGTGTCAGAAACTGCATCCCACTTTTGCTGACAGTGGGGGGAATAATGGACCGAAAAAAAGGGGCAAAAGGCCGCATCTGAACCTTGGGCTGCAGTTTGGAGGTCACTGCATTATAGCATAAGCTAGACAAGTAGCATGTAATATGGGACACGTATAGCATAGAAACATTTTCCCTCACAATGTTTCTAAAAAAGATCACAAGTCTTAAACTGTAGTGCTACAAGAGGATCTTGAAATTCAACTGAACAGACATAGTCATGAATGAAGAGGTGCTGTAAAGGTTTGATGAAGCAAAACCACACTTGTTGGAAGGAATATTGAAGAGAAAAAGACATGTTTACCAAATTGCAAAAACTCAACTGGGAGATACTATGCAAGCCTGTGGAGGTAAGCAACGGAAAGAAGAAGAACAACATGGTGGATGGATGACATCCAGGAAATGAATGGGCAGTCGTTATGTAAATCAGAACGTTACCTGCAAAAGATGAGGCCCAATGGAAAATGATGGTGGAAGCAAGGTTCCAGGTTTGAAGTAAAGATGGAAAGCAATCATGATAATGGTAATGTTAGCGGTAGCATTAAGTAGCGTTAGTGGTAGCATTAATTGACTTATGCATTTGCTAGTGCATACTATTTGTGTAGCTTTCTCCATATGGAACCATTTGTTCCATCTGTTTAGATGATAAATACTACTCCTACCAACTAATCGCTTGTTGGGTAGGTGCAACAACAGAAAGCACACAGAGTCCCGATTTACCAAAAATGGTGTATTGAAGAACTAGTAAAACAGTACAACCAGGCCTGGCTGGGAGGCTACCTCAACCGGGGCACTTACAACAGTTGAGTGCGAAGATAGCGGGATGCTGGTTCCGAGCTGTAGACATCGTCTGCCACGAGGAGAAGAGTGCAGTCTGGCCGGTCCGACCCAAAAAGGAGTTTCCAAAGGAGGTAGACCTAGTTGCTACTCTTTTCCTACTCCACCAGAACCTTTCCCTGCTGCTAATGCTATCTCTGACAGACAGGTGACCTGACCCTACACTAGTCACTCGCATCAAGCATGCCAAAACCCAGGGTCAGTCTAAAAATAGACCCTGCCTGACCAAAGATGGCTGCCAGGGTCACATGGGACAAGAGCATCAAACTGGTTCGCTGCCTTATGTGACCGAGGAAGTCATATAGAAACCTAGTTTCCCTCCACTTCCTCTACCCACTGCCTTGCCGCTGTGGACCAGCACCACCCGCATTGGAGAAAGCAGATCACACCTGGCTCTGCCTACACACTAGTGATTTTAGTTGCACAACCGAGCTACTAGAATTACGTGGGTAGTTATAGCCTAATAAAGTGACTGCAAACAAATGGTTAA
Source organism: Staurois parvus (assembly GCF_062004578.1). NCBI lineage: Eukaryota > Metazoa > Chordata > Amphibia > Anura > Ranidae > Staurois > Staurois parvus. Next base: position 801,003 of record NW_028317992.1, read on the forward strand.
AGCATATCCAATCGCAACTAAAACACATTAATAAAATGAAGACTTACTATGTCATAGATCCATTAGTTTTCTTTATTCAGCCGCTTTTGTCTTACATGTCTACACTTTTTTCGAAACTGCATCCATGGAGGTGACCATGGTTGTCACTCAGGCTGGCCTTCAAACATATCTGCCTCTGCTCATTTCCATTACATGGTGGATTGATGGGACTAGTAGTTCCTACAACAATATAAGGTTTTTGTGCTTTCTTTTGATCTCATTTGAAGTAAAAAGGACACTGCCTTTTTGGAGGGATCAACAGGTATATTCTATACTTGCTGAAAATGTTCTTAACCTAAAAGTAAAAACCAATGAAGCCACCACATAAAAAATGGAAAGCTGCAGCATTTGACATTTCTGCTTTTAAGTTTAGATCTCCTTTAAGTTTCTTTCCAGGCTTTATTTGGTTACAGCTGAACTCTGGGGAAAACCTACTCTTGCAGTGGGCCCCCCTAGTCATTGCAAAGATTTAAAGGCTTCATTTTATCTCGGGTACCATTAAAAAGCGGTTTCAGCTTATTTTTCACTCCCCCAGCAGGTGGCATTTTTGTTGGTGGATCCTTTCTGTCCTCATTTACATTGCAGGACTGCTGGTCCTTCATTGTACACGTTGAGGTCAGAGTGTGACCAATGGATAGAAGAGGCTTTGGAGGATGCACAGAGGAGGAAGCCCGCAGGATTGAGGGATAAAGTAGGTCAAAGTGCTTTTAGTGTTCCCTTTAGACAAAAATAAGCATTAACCCAGCCTTTCTCAACATTTTCAACACAGAGGAACCCTTGAAATGACTTTTTGGTCACGGGAACCCCTGCTAAAAATGACTGTATCTACAACTCATGATACATTGGTGTGATGGTCAGTGGGAAGAATGATCCTTACACTTGTGGTTATTGAGAAGAATTACCCCCTTGTAGATAGCTACAAGTATCAATGGTGTCAGCGAGAACCTATCTGAGAGGTGGATATTTCTTGTTGCTCAAGGAACCCCTAGTAACCTCTGGAGCAACCCTGGTTGAGAAGCCCTGGCTTAACCCTTGCACTGCAGAGGGACCCCCATTGCAAGGATAATTTTTTTTAATCCCCTGGAGTTCAGCTTTAAGGGCATGGGATAGCCAAGGTACGTGTGGAGGGATGGGAAATCCAGCTGGCTATAGATTCCCAATCCTCCCAGGGCAGCTAGGATAGTAGTAACACCACCTTATAAACCCCCAGTGTAACATTGATATTTAAAATGCAGTATTAATACACCATTTTATTCCATGATCCAGGAGTTCTGTAGCATTGGAAAAAATTTTTTTTATTCCCATTAAGGTATTAATGATAATAGTAAACAAAGAATGCTTTCATCAAGTTTTCTGAGTCAGTCTATACATTATCTACCCCTTCACAGTACACGTGATTGGAATACCGGGATAACTGCGCCTGTAAGTATGATTGCTCCACTAGGTAACACTTAATTGTACGTCTCTGCTTACAGGAATGTTAAAGACATGGACCCTAATGAGCTAACATTCTGGGATGAACACCAACAGGAACCGCTATGTACATCCAGACACACAATACATCATCTAAATAACAAGACCAGAAGGCTTCAAGTCAAATGGCATTATTTTTCTAGCAATCCTGACATGTTAAAAAATAAATTTCAAACATAAATTTGCAAATTATACAATCCTGCAACATTACATTTTATAACATTCGTAGATTTAATTATCAAAACTGATTTTTTTTTTCATGTGATTTTAAAGGTCGTCCGATTAAAGTGGACCTTCACCCTTTTTTTTATATTCCTAGATCCTGCTAACCCCCCTGCCTTCCTATAACACAATCACAAAACAAAAAAATTATTTGCACATTTTTTGAAAGGTAATCCATATTTAGCACGCATTCTATCATGTGAAAATATATCTCATGCTAGGTTCATTTTTAGCAACTAGGCTATTATTCTGTAAAAAAAATTATTATCATGCAGTAAAAAAAATACAACCAACTTTACAGAAATGTTGGCACCTCTGGTGTGAAACCTGGGCTCTGCTCAGATACGTTTGTGGACATTGGACCATCACACCTACCAATATAGCCAAAGTGTGTGGACAAATACTCCAAATTATTGGGTTCATGTGTTTCCAGTTAAGGGGTACTTTTAATGCTAAATCATACAAATACATTCACCGGCCACCTTATTCACCGGCCACCTGTTCAATTATTTGGTAACACAAATTGAAAATCAGCCAATCACATGGCAGCAACTCAGTGCATTTAGGCATCTAGACGTGGTGAAGACAACTTGTTGAAGTTCAAACCGAGCATCAGAATGGGGAAGAAAGGGGATTTAAATGACTTTTAAAGTGACATGGTTGTTGGTGCCAGACGGGCTGGTCTGAGTATTTCAAAAACTGCTGATCTACTGGGATTTTCACACACAACCCTCTCTAGGGTTTACAGAGAATGGTCCAAAAAATAGAAAATATCCAGTGAGCGGCAGTTGTGTGGGCGAAAATGTCTTGTTGAGGTCAGAGGAGAATGGGCAGACTGGTTTAAGGTTGAGCTTGATGATAAAAAGGCAACAGTAACTCAAATAGCCACTTGTTACAACCAAGGTATGCAGAATACCATCGATATGTATATCTATATATATATATATATATATATATATATATACACACTGCATGTTGAAATGCGTTTTTTATATATTACAAACTATATGAGAAATATTTTTCAAAATATATATTTTTTAAATATATTCCTCAGATTTTTTTTAACATATAAAAAATTAATTTTAACATATTTTTACATATATTTGTAAATGCACTCCAAAAATGTAGATTAAATGTATTTTTAAAGACATACAGTATATTTGAAAATGTATTTTTTCAAATATTTTTCATATATTTTGTAATACAAACACATTTCAACATACAGTGTATATATATATATATATATATATATATATATATATATATATATTGAATTGTAGTATTTCAAATATATGTCAATATATTTGGGAAGAGTGTTTTTATGGTGATTGGCTCTTTGCTCAAGACCCCTCAGCAGACGGAGTGACCCCCCCACAGCAAGTAGGAATGACATAGTCAGCACTGAACCTCGGTAGAGATTCTCTTCTCACCTGAGTGTTTTTAATATACATTTAAAATATATTTTTCTTCCGTGTGGGAACAATCAGATTATTGGGTAATCGCTCTGAAAGCAGTATTTTTCGGCCAATTTTTTCATAGTGTGTACTAGGCATGAGATCCTGGGTAGGACATTCATCATCATCTATCTTTTTCCTCCCCGGCCTGACTGTCCCTTGCCATCATGGCCAATCGTCAATATAGCCTGGCTTGGGTTTTGATGATAGGATTTGGAAAGGAGGTGCAAAAAGAAGAGTAGGTAAGGGCAAAGCATCACCCTTAACATAAAGAAGTTGGGGGGGAAGGGTTCCCAGTAGTCCGAAACCGGAATAAATTTTAAAGTGACCCTAAACAATATCCTTACTCTCCAAAAATCATCCATAAACACTCACTACTTAATTGCCCTGTGATCTATTTTATATGCAATTGTTTCTTACTATGTTTTTGCTTCCTTGTAATGTCCTCTATGAGCTCCTGAACATCTCCTTTCATCTAATCCGTAGTCCATCTTGAGGTCAAGCAAGAAAGGGTGACTGTGTTCCTACATACAGTTGGACCATGGAGAACGAATGTAGCCATCCTTTGACAGGAAGCTGAATCACAGGAATGAAAAAGAGCCCTGGTGCCACATTGTTATGGACCTCATGACTGACCCACCCTCTCCTAAGGGTTGCATCATGATCTGGGTGGTCATAGACCAATTTCCTAAGATGGCACATTTTCTACCCCTCTTCTCGCTGCCTTCAGCCGCTACCTTGATACTGATCTTTATTCAAGAGATCTTTGGACTCCATGGTAAGCCAATTTCTATTGTGTCTGACCGTGGGGTCCAAGTCGCCTTGTGATTCTGGATCGGCAGCCAAAATGTATCGGCCAAAAATAGTGCTATCGTCATTTTGCCGATAAGAAAAAAAGTGCTGATAATGGCTGCTGAAAACGCGAGATTTTGCCTTGATTTTACCACATTTAGGGTGCGTGCGATGTGACTCAAAAAATAGCCTTAAAATGCAGTACATGTGCGTTTTTTATGGGTTTTCGATGCATTTCAGGATTTGGTTCACACCAATGCAGTTTGCATTTTGTCTGTTTTTCAGTGTTTTGCGGTCTTACATGCGTGTTTTTTTTTCATTGCGTTTTGTGTTGTTTGAATGCTTTTTTTTGGCCAACTTGTTACTGGGCAGATTAATCACTTCATGCCCAGACACTTTTACCCCTTTCCTGTCCTGGCCAATTTTCAGCTTTCAGCGCTATCACACTATGAATGACAATTGCGCGGTCATGCAACACCAAGGGCGGACTGACAACTCATGGGGCCCCCGGGCAATAGGGGATCATGGGGCCCCTGTGTCCTTGCCCACACTCAAAGTACACCCAAAAAAGCCTATAAAGGGTACCAGGGGCATTTCATGGGGCCCCCTCCTGACCCCGTCCCTCGGGCAGTGCCTGAGTGCTCGAATGGTCAGTCCGCCCCTGTGCATCACTGTATCCATATGAATTTTTTAGCATTTTCTTGAGACAGATAAAACTTTATTTTGGTGGTATTTATTCACCACTGGGATTTTTATTTTTTTTTTGCTATATAAATGAAAAAGTCCAAAAATTTAGAAAAAAATTTTTTTGCAAGTAAATAATATTTCTTCATAAATCTTGGCCAAAATGTATTCAGTTATCTTTTTAGTTAAATACATAACCTAAATTAGTTTATAACCAAAAACTATAATTTTTCAAAATTTCTTTTTTACATTTTTATTTTTTTTTTTATATTATTATTTTTTTTTTTTTACATACTGTCACCCTAGCAGTACAGTGTCACCATAGTGACACTGTACTACTTATGGAGGTGATGAAGATTTTTTTTTTCTTTTTACACTGATTGCTTTCACACCCATAAAGGTTGTAAAAGCAATAATTTCTCCTTCTCTCTGGCTGCATTCTTGCAGACATTGAGAACTACTGTGTGAGCTGTGATTGGTCACAGCTTGTCACATGGAACAAGGCTGTTGTGAATAGCCTTGTACCATGTGACCTCTGTGATCATTCACAGATTTCACACGTAGTAAGCAATGATGTCAGAAGTGACATCTTGCTTACACTAATTCATGTGGTTACTGACTGGCCAATCAGTGATCACATGATCGGGACCTGACATAGAGGTCCCGTTCAGCTCCCAGGGAGCGCGCACAGTCCAAAATGGCGGGCGCTGTTTATGAATGGCAACCTGCCCCTGCACTTATATACAATGGCCGGATGGAAAGTGGCTAAAAATGCAAAATGCCTCAAAAGAGGCAACACGTGCGCTTTGGATGAATTTTTGCTTTGTTATCAATGCATTTCAGGCCTGGTTCACACCAATGCAGTTTGCGTTTTGTTCGTTTAGCAGTGCTTTTTGACGTGTTTTACTTTTTTTATGCTTTTTTTATCAAGTTGTTGCTGGGCGTATAAAAACGCAAAATGCATCAAAAGCATGGCAAACACGTGAAAACGCATCAAAAACGCACTACATGAGTTTTCTGTAGCTTCTCCATTGAGGTCTGTCGAACCAAAATGCCTTTTTGCATTTAGAAAAGTGCCTTTTGCATTTAGAAAACTCATGTAGTGCGTTTTTGATGCGTTTTCATGTGTTTCCATGTTTTTGATGCATTTTGCATTTTTATACGCCCAGCAACAAGTTGATAAAAAAAAGCATAAAAAAAGCATTAAAAAAGTGCAACAGCTCAAAAAAGCATCGATGTGAACATGTCCCATAGGAAACCATGGTAAATTGACTGTGCTGCGTTTCTGCAAAAAGCCCTAAAAAACGAATAGGTGTGAACCAAGCCTTAATGAAGAGGTGCATTTTTGGTGCGTTTTTTTTTTTTAAGTCGCCAACTATGCACCAAAAATGCGGCAAACAGGATTTTTAACACTACAAGGGAAGCGCAATAGACCAGTATGAAAATATACATTGAATTTAAAGGGATGCATTTTTTGTGAGCTTTTCTTCTGCATTTTTTTTTTCTAGCAAAAGCGCTGCAAAAACTGCTCAGTGTGAAAACAGCCTATTAGCCCGAAAGGTGCTGAAAATTAATACATATTTATTTAAACTGATGATATTAATTAAATGATTTGAGATTATACTTGTGAGCTATTAAGTGGTATTTAAATAAATAAATAATTTAAATTAATACTGACAGGGGCGTTCTGACCATTTGGAAACTCGGGCACTGCCCAAGGGCCCGGGGTGAGTAGGGGGCCCCATGAGATGCCCCTGCTACCTTTTTCATAGGCTTTTTTTAAGTTTGGGCAAGGACACAGGGGCCCCATGATCCCCTATTGCCCGGGGGCCCCATGAGTTGTCAGTCCGCCCCTGATACTGACAGCTATTGTAGTGGTGCATCAACACTAATACACATACCCATAAAACTGTGCAAAATTGATTAATAATACATTTAATATGCGTCGCGCTCTACCAGCTAATACTAATCGTTAAATTTAAATTAATTTAAATTATATAACACCTTATAATTATGTGTAAAAGTATATATAATTTATAATATACCTCCTATTCCAATCTTCAAACGTGCTAAAATCTCGAAAAATATAATATATTAATAAATAAATCAATCTATAAATTATTTAAATGTGATAAAGTACATCTGTGCTAGAAATCCATATGGTTCAAAAAAACTGCATATATGTACACCAATGTGCCAAATAATCAGTATATTCAATATACAAAAAATGTGCAAAACTGGCAATTGGAATAAAAGTGCAAAAATGTGCAATTAGAGCAAAAAAATATTAAAAAATATAAAAAAAATTATATTAAAAGTCCACTCTGTGATTCAAATTTTTCAGTGCAGAAAAATGTATGCGCTCACCTCACTTATAGCCAAACCGTGAAGTAAAGCTATAAGAGCTTTTATGTCTTTATTTGGGCAAAATAGTATTTTTCATATTAATTAAAAGGTCAAATATATTACAATTATATATTTTTAAAAAATATATATAAAAAAAAAATGTCCATTTCGGTTTCCGGCCAAATGCATCCTGAATTTTCAGTTTCGGTCCAAGAATTTTAATTTCTGCGCAACACTACTTCCAGAGGGTTTGCAAATCCCCAGAACTCTACCTATCATCCACAATGCAGGGCAAACAGAGAGAAAACCAGTCTGTACAGCAATTTTGTGTCAGCCCACCAGGACATGGGGGCCGCTCTTCTGCCGTAGGTGGGGTTCAGCCCAGGGGCAGACTGACCATTTGGAAACTCGGGCACTGCCTGAGGGCCCGCGATCAGTAGGGGACCCCATGAGATGCCCCTGGTTCCTTTTTTATAGGCTTTTTTGAGTTTGGGCAAGGACACAGGGGCCCCATGATCCCCTATTGCCCGGGGGCCCCATGAGTTATCAGTCCGCCCTGGTTCAGCCATAACAATCACCGGAATTTGTTGGGGGTTGAGAGCAATAGGAGGCACTTTTTTGAGTTAAGAATAACTATTGCATATCATTTTTTAATACCAGAGTTTAGTGTCACTTTAATGTAATACACGGATGTCAAACTGGTTGCCCTCCAGATTTTGCTAAACTACATGTCCCATGAGGCATTGCAAGATTGACAGCTACAAGCATGACTCCCAAAGGCAGAGGCATGATGGGACTTGTAGTTTTGAAAAAGCTGGAGGGCCCCCAGTTTGACACTCCTGATATAATACATCAATTCTTGTCAAGAGGTCACAGACAGAAAATTCCATTTATAGGGAACTCGCTCTACCACTGAATTCCTTTTTCTTTTTTTTAATGATCTTCACATTTAAAGTGTTACTAAACCCACAACAGTACAATCAGTCTGTATATGCAGTAAAGCATGCTTGTTATACTCACTGTGGAACCTAAGGGGTTAGTCCTCTGCATTGTGTAAAAAGCCCGTTTCTGCTGACTTCTCTTCCCCTCCTCTTGTTCAAATGTCCATGTCTTATCTCCTGATAAGGCTGAACCCGTGGTTACATGCACATGCTCGGTTTAGTGTGTATTGCTAGAGAGGTTTTGCTTTCTTGGGAGAGTGCATGTGATCAGCACAGGGCCAATCAGCACTGTCCAGGCAGAGGGTTAGAGGTTTCACATCCTCCTAGAGCAGAAAGAAAACTCCTCCTACAAGCTTTAACCAGTGCTCTGCTGAAGTCACAAGACTGCTCTAACTGCTGATGAGAAAATGTATTTAGCAGTTTGTAGACAAGATATAGTGAATGCAGGATCCTGGGAGACCAGATATATTGAATGTGGGGTCCTGGGAAACCAGATATATTGAATGCGGGGTCTTGGGAAACCAGATATAGTGAATGCAGGATCCGGGGAGACCTGATATAGTGAATGCAGGGTCCTGGGAGACCAGATATAGTGAATGCAAAGGGTCCGGGGAGACAAGATATAGTGAATGCAGGATCCGGGGAGACCTGATATAGTGCATGCAGGGTCCGGGGAGACCGGATATAGTGAATGCAGGGTCCTGGGAGACCAGATATAGTGAATGCAAAGGTCCGGGGAGACCAGATATAGTAAATGCTGTGTCCGGGGAGAACAGATATAGTGAATGCAGGGTCCTGGGAGGCCAGATATAGTGAATGCAAGGGTCCGGGGAGACCAGATATAGTGAATGCAGGATCCGGGGAGACCTGATATAGTGAATGCAGGGTCCTGGGAGACCAGATATAGTGAATTCAGGGTCCTGGGAGACCAGATATAGTGAATGCAAAGGTCCGGGGAGACCAGATATAGTGAATGCTGTGTCCGGGGAGAACAGATATAGTGAATGCAGGGTCCTGGGAGACCGGATATAGTGAATGCAGGGTCCGGGGAGACCAGATACAAAGAATGCAGGGTCCTGGGAAACCAGATATAGTAGATTCAGGGTCCTGGGAGACCAGATATAGTGGATGCAGTGTCCTGGGAGGCCAGATATAGTAGATTCAGGGTCCTGGGAGACCAGATATAGTAGATTCAGGGTCCTGGGAGACCAGATATAGTGGCTGCAGTGTCCTGGGAGACCAGATATAGTGGATTCAGGGTCCTGGGAGACCAGATATAGTGAATGAAGGATCCTGGGAGACCAGATATAGTGAATGCTGGGTCCTGGGAGACCAGATATAGTGAATGCAGGGTCCTGGGAGACCAGATATAGTGAATGCAGGGTCCTGGGAGACCAGATATAGTGAATGCAGGGTCTGGCGAGACCAGATATAGTGAATGCTTTGGTCCTGGGAGACCAGACATAGTGAATTCAGGTTCCGGGGAGACCAGATATAGTGAATGCAGGGTCCGGGGAGACCAGATATAGTGAATGCAGGGTCCGGGGAGACCAGATATAGTGAATGCAGGGACCTGGGAGACCAGATATAGTAAATTCAGGGTCCTGGGAGACCAGATATAGTGAATTCAGGGTCCTGGGAGACCAGATATAGTGAATGCAGGGTCCTGGGAGACCAGATAGAGTGAATGCAGGGTCCGGGGAGACCAGATATAGTGAATGCGGGGTCCTGGGAGACCAGATATAGTGAATGCAGGGTCCGGGGAGACCAAATACAGTGGATGCAGGGCCCTGGGAGACCAGATATAGTGGATTCAGGGTCCTGGGAGACCAGATATAGTGAATGCAGGGTCCTGGGAGACCAGATATAGTGAATGCAGGGTCCAGGAAGACCAGATATAGTGAATGCATGGTCTGGGGAGACCAAATATAGTGAATGCAGGGTCCGGGGAGACCAGATATAGTGAATGCAGGGTCCAGGGAGACCGGATATAGTGAATGCAGGGTCCGGGGAGACCGGATATAGTGAATGCAGGGTCCTGGGAGACCGGATATAGTGAATGCAGGGTCCTGGGTTTAGTAACCCTTTAAGTACGAATTATCTGTAGTCCACCACATTTGTCAGCGTGTCTTCCCCAATTATTAGACACCCCAAAATTCCTTGCCCGTTCAGAGGCATGTGTTACTCATGAAGAACTGGATGCTTCTCCGTGAACAAAACAACATATTAATGGTGATGTCATGCATGGGAGCACCTGATAGTGAAACGGGAATAGGGGCAAGAAAATAGATTGCTACATTGTGAACAAAAAAGACAGCCTCTCTTGATTTATTTCGGCAATATGTAAGGAATTATTGGCTCTCACTTTCAGACAGCAAAGTGCAAGCCATTAAAATAATCGCCTTCCTCGTGTCATTCCAGATCTGGGGATTTTTGTTCAACCATACGCAGGCTGAGGCTTTCTAACACTACGCCGTCTCCTGGGGTCCCTTCTTCATAGTGCGGCTGTTATTTATTAGGATCTTGTACGGGGCCACCTTCCCCAATTACAGCCACGTGACGTCTTGCAGAAGACGCGAGAGCTCACGAGGGCGCAGGAGAAGAGTATTGTCAGTGATGAGGTATGTTACTCACATTTCATCCTGACAAAGTGAGGGCCATTACCATAATTTTTTCCATCCCACCATTTGTCATCGATAGTCACCTACTTGTGTCGGGGTCTAGATTTTTCTTCCTTTTTTTTTTTTCCAAGTCTTTTCTTTTATTAGCGTGGTAGATTTGAATAAAAGGCATAGACACCAGAATTATATGCAGGGCCAGAGGTTGGTGTTCATAGACCTTTTGGCACCTTGAGTTTGCAAATCTTACCTGGGCATGCCATTAGCACCTTAACCACCTGAAAGTGTATTTAAGGCATGCTATAGTGACCCCAACCCATTCGGTAAAGTTCTGTGACATTTTTACTTGCCATAAAGTAACACTAAACGTTGGTGTAAGAAGAAAATTATTCTATTCAAGTATGTATTCTTAAAGTGGACCCTGCATTCACTATATCTGGTCTCCCAGGACCCTGCATTCACTATATCTGGTCTCCCAGGACCCTGCATTCACTATATCTGGTCTCCCAGGACCCGGCATTTACTATATCTGGTCTCCCAAGACCCTGCATTCACTACATCTGGTCTTCAAGGACTCTGCATTCACTATATCTGGTCTCCCAGGACCCTGCATTCACTATATCTGGTCTCGCCAGACCCTGAATTCACTATATCTGGCCTCCCAGGACCCTGCATTCACTACATCTGGTCTCCAAGGACTCTGCATTCACTATATCTGGTCTCACAGGACCCTGCATTCACTATATTTGGTCTCCCCGGACCCTGCATTCACAATATCTGGTCTTCCCGGACCCTGCATTCACTATATCTGGTCTCCCAGGACCCTGAATTCACTATATCTGGCCTCCCAGGACCCTGCATTCACTATATCTGGTCTCCCAGGACCCTGTATTCACTACATCTGGTCTTCAAGGACTCTGCATTCACTATATCTGGTCTCCCAGGACCCTGCATTCACTATATCTGGTCTTCCCGGACCCTGCATTCACTATATCCGGTTTCCTAGGACCCAGAATTCACTATATCTGGTCTCCCCGGACCCTGCATTTACTATATCTGGTCTCCCAGGATCCTGCATTCACTATATATGGTCTCCCCGGACCCTGCATTCACTATATCTGGTCTCCCAGGACCCTGCATTCACTATATCTGGTTTCCCCGGACCCTGCATTCACTATATCCGGTCTCCCAGGACCCCGCATTCACTATATCTGGTCTCCCCGGACCCTGCATTCACTATATCAGGTCTCCCAGGACCCTGCATTCACTATATCCGGTCTCCCAGGACCCAGCATTTACTATATCTGGTCTCCCTGGACCCTGCATTCACTATATCTGGTCTCCACGGACCTGCATTCACTATATCTGGTCTCCCAGGACCCTGCATTCACTATATCCGGTCTCCCAGGATCCTGCATTCACTATATCTGGTCTCCCCGGACCCTGCATTCACTATATCTGGTCTCCCCGGACCCTGCATTCACTATATTTGGTCTCCCAGGACCCCGCATTCACTATATCTGGTCTCCCCGGACCCTGCATTCACTATATCTGGTCTTCCCGGACCCTGCATTCACTATATCTGGTCTCCCAGGACCCTGCATTCACTATATCTGGTCTCGCCAGACCCTGAATTCACTATATCTGGCCTCCCAGGACCCTGCATTCACTATATCTGGTCTCCAAGGATCCTGCATTCATTATATCCGGTCTCCCCGAACCCTGCATTCACTATATCTGGTCTTCCAGGACCCTGCATTCACTATATCTGGTCTTCCAGGACCCTGCATTCACTATATCTGGTCTCCCAGGACCCTGCATTCACTATATCTGGTCTCCCAGGACCCTGCATTCACTATATCTGGACTCCCTGGACACTGCATTCACTATATCTGGTCTCCAAGGACCCTGCATTCACTTCCAGAAAACGCACCGGGTGAAAACGTAGAGATGTGAACCTGTCCCATAGGAAATCATGTTAAATGGACTGCTGTGCGTTTCTGCAAAATGCAAAATGCAACGGAAAATGCATAAGTCTAGGTTCACACCTATGCAGGTTGCATTTGAGCTGTTTCTGCATTGCGTTTTGCATTTTTGCACATGCGTTTTTGCCGCAATTTTGCTGCATTTTTTATGCTTTTTGGGATTTTTTTTACTTGTTTCTGGGCAAATGAAATGCAAAATGCAGAGGAAAACGAAGTCTAGGTTCACACCTATGCAGGTTGCGTTTGAGCCGTTTCTGCATTGTGTTTTGCGTTGCGTTTTGGCCGTGTTTTAGATGCATTTTGCATTTTTCTTGTTGCTAGGCAGATTTAAAATGCAGCAAAACGCGGCAAAAATGCAAAACGCAGCAAAAACGCAACACATGCTTTTTTGCAGCATTTCCATTGTAGTCTATAGACCCAAAAACGCAATATTTTGCATTAAAAAATGTCCCTGACCCTTTCCAATTAATTCTCCGGGGGGAAACGCACAGATGTGCATGTGTCCCATAGGAAATCATGTTAAATGGACTGTACTGCGTTTCTGCAAAATGCTGCAGAAAATGCTTAGGTGTGAACCTAGACTTATGATTTTGGTCGTCCTCCAGCCTGGAAATGAAGTGGGCTCTTTAACTTGCTGCGGCTTCTAATACACATGGTGTGACGCTCACAGTGTGCAGTGAAATCAGAGTAAGCCATTACAGTCCAGGAGAGGAGCCGGTACAACTGACGGGAAGGTCGGAGGTACACACTGACGAATCTAACGCAACACCTTTAGTTTAGGGACAGGGATTACTTTGTGAGTTAGTGTTTAGGTTGATCCCTGGTTCACACTGATGCGGTGCGGAATTTGCAGCGTTTTCAGTCCGAATTCCACACCGCATCAGAATCACACCCTGTTCATGTGAACCGCTGCGTATGTTAAGTTAATAATATCCCGAAAGCGGTGCGATGTGCAGAATCGAATTGCATAGGTGTGAATACCCATGTGATCTGATTCTAGTGCGGACCAAAAAAAAATACACTGACACTGTACTAATGGCATTGGGCAGGAAGGGGTTAACATGGGGGGCGATCAAAGGGTTAACTGTGTGCAGGGAGTGTTTTACTATGAGGCTGTGTCTGTGTGCTTCACTGTAATCATATTGCTCTGGATGGCTGTGCTGTGCACAGCCATCCAGAGCAGTGTGCCCAAGCTGACAGGGAGGAGGACTGTTAGTAAATAAAACAGTCCTCCTCCCCATTGGAGATCTTCGGAACGGGATGCGGTGATTGACAGCCGTGGGCGCGAATGGTGGCACGGGTAGGGCTCGTGCGTGCCCCCTACCCGGAACGGCAAAATCACATATATATATATATATGATTTTGCGCACCCGTGCCGCCCTGTAGCCATTCTTCTGCTATAAGGTGGACGGGAAGCGGTTAAGTAACCTTTTCAATTTCGATGTAAGACTACCAAGCGAAAAAAACGGACGATCGTTCGTCCAATATTCTCATTGTGTGTACGGGGCTTTCAGATACGAAAATTCTCGTACGAAAGAAAAGAATTTGGAAAGTGAAGTCATGTATTTGTATTGTATTTTCGGACGACTACTGTACTGATTAAACGAAAATCATACGATCTGGTATCGTACGAGAAAAATGTTTGCGCTTGTCCCTTCGGATATTGTCGTACGAATTGCCGTGAATTGCTCTTAAAAGCTAAGTATACTAACGATCCGATTATCGGACAATTGCTCTTCGTACGAAAATTTTCGTATGATTTTCTTGTTGTGTGTACGGGGCATTAGACTAATGCAAACCATTGTCGGCCGAACAAAAAATCGACCAATATTCACGTCGTTAGTGGGGCAAGGTTGTCGGACGATTTTCGCGGTTCTTGTCATTTCTTTTTATCGGTCATGCTGGAAAATCTACGAAAAACAGCCGTTGGTGGCAGCAACGACCGATTTTTCGTTTATCGGCCAACAATTTGGCCGATAAATATCCCGTCTATGGCCAGCCTTAACTGTCTTCTTTAACCTCTCTACTGCCACCCCATAGCACATATATTGCTACAGGGCAGCAGCGGTGTGCAAAATTGCATAAAAATATGTGATTTTGCATGTCTGCGCAGTGGCATGTGCCCTACCTGTGCCACGGCTGTCAATTACCAGGTCCCGGCCGGTGATTACTCGCCGGCGCCCGGTGATTGCCAGGAATCTCCGACGGTGGGGGGGAACTGTTAGTAAACAAAACAATTCCCTCCCCTGCAAGCTCCGGCACACTGCTTTGCATGGCTCTGCATAGCCATACAAAGCAGTGTGCTTAGAGTGAAGCACACACACAGCATACAGTAAAACAGCACACAGTTAACCATTTGATCGCCCCACATGTTAACCCCTTCCTGCCCAGTGCCATTACTACAGTGTCAATGCTTTTTCTTTGCACTGATCACTGTAATGGTGTAACTGGGGATGCCACTGGGGTAGTCAGTCCCCCCCCCAGTGTCAGAATGCCCGCCGCAGTCCCGCTATAAGTCCCTGATCACTGCCATTACTAGTTAAAAATAAAAATTAAAAAAGCCCAGCATCTATACTTCCATTTGTAGATGCTATAACTTTCACGTAAACCAATTAATTTACACGTATTGGGATTTGTTTTTGCAAAGACACGGAGCAGAATACATTTTGGCCTAAATTTATGCCGAAATTTGATTTCTTAAAATTTTTTACCTGGCATGTTTTATAGCAGAAAGTCAAAAACATTGTTTTTTTTCTCTAAATTGTATATTTTTTATAACCGAATGTAAAAAATAAAATTTTTCTTCAAAATTTTCAGTCTTTGTTTATAGCACAAAAAATAAAAAACGCACAGGCGATCAAATACCACCAAAAGAAAGCACAATTAGTGGAAAAAAAGAACGTAAATTTCATTTGGGTGCAGCGTTGCATGACCACTCAATTGTCAAAGTAACGCACCGCCGTAACGCAACAAATGGCCTGGTCAGGAGCGGACTGACCATTTGGAAACTCGGGCACTGCCCGCGGGCCTGAGGTCAGTAGGGGTCCCCATGAGATGCCCCTGGTACCTTTCATAGGCTCTTTTGGGTGTGGTTTGAGTTTGGGTGAGGACACAGGGGCACCATGATCCCCTATTGCCCGGGGGCCCCATGAGTTGTCAGTCCGCCCCTGGGTGGGTGGGGGGGGAATCCTCTTAAATACTGCCCAGGAAATCAGGTCCCCAGCCTAGCTGCACTTTGCTGCAGAGCTGTGCCAATCTCAGGTCTGGGTGAACAAAACTACAAATCTTTTACATTTGAACGGTTGTGTTTTTTGTTTATCACTTTGCCCGGAGTTCAGCTTCACGATAAATAATGCAATGATAACTCAACATTTGAGGAATGGGGGATGGCACGGGCTTGGTGGAGATGGCTACCTTTTGGGTCTACACCAGGGGTGTATTTACCACAAGGAAAACAAGGCATTTGCCTAGGGCGGCATTTTTCAGGGGGGCGGCACTGTACCCTGAAAGAAGGTATGGAAGAAGGGACACACACAGCAAGGGGACCAGGTGGGATCTGAGAGAGGCTGCAGGCTGCTTGATGGTGTATGCAGAGCCTGACTCTTGTTCCGGGGATGTCTGGAGCTTTCTTATCTCTTGCCAGGGTGGGGGAGTTGCCAGTGTATGGGGGGTGGTGGTAGTGGAAGGCTCTCTTGGGTGAGGGTGGGGGGGCTGGGGTGTTGTTGGACAATGTCAGGCTCTCTTCGTGGAGGGTCTCTCTGTGGGGTGGGAGCCAATTTTTATGTTGCCTAGGGCAGCATGAAACCTAAATGTACCACTGATCTGCACATCCCAGCAGGGGCGGACTGAGCATTTGGAGACTTGGGCACTGCCTGAGGGCCCGGGGTCAGTAGGGGGCCCCATGAGATGCCCCTGGTACCTTTCTCATAGGCTTTTTTGAGTTTGGGCAAGGATACAGGGGCCCCATGATCCCCTATTGTCCGGGGCCATATGAGTTGTCAGTCCACCCCTGCATCCCAGTAACACACGTGGTGTAGAGAGCGGTGGGGGGTCTCTAGCCGGTACAACTCAGACCTTAAATATCTAATGGGCGTTATGTAACCTGCAGACTTCCATGTAACATTGACCTCATTAATCTTGGGTGAAATTATCTCTTAATCCCGTAGTCATTTCCTGTTCTTTAACTGCTGAATTTTTGGAAAAAAAGGAAGCCCCCAACCCCCCCTACATACACACACACATACACACACACACCACACACACACACATACACACACACATACACACATACACAAACTTACTTTTTTAAAAATCCCAAAAATTCCATCTGATCAGATAATACTGCCAGGGAAATTGTTTTGTTTCTCTGCTTGAGAAATGGACTCAGAAAAGTCTGTAAAATCTGCAGTCATTAACAGAGGTATTGGTTTCCATGTCAAGAAGCCAAGCCTGTCCTATCTGTCTAGATCACTTTCCTCCTGGGCATCAGGGAATTGCCCTGGAGAAGCACCACTTTTTCCACATTTACTCAGCCTTCTTGGTATTACTTAAAGCTAAACTCCAGGCATGCGGTTTTACTTGTCAAAGGATCTGTATTTCTGTCCATCCAGTCCTGAGATTTACACTGGTCTGCTGCGACAGCACGGCTCTTTCTGGTAGGGCTGCAGCTCAGTTACATAATTACATAGTTAGTCTGGCTGAAAAAAGACAAAATTCGATCCAGTTCAACCATTAAAATTTATATATATATATCTATATATACAGTGGGGATCGAAAGTTTGGGCACCCCAGCTAAAAATTTGTATTATTGTTCATAAAGAAGCCAAGGAAAGATGGAAAAATCTCCAAAAGGCATCAAATTACAGATTAGACATTCTTATAATATGTCAACAAAAGTTAGATTTTATTTCCATCATTTACACTTTCAAAATAACAGAAAACAAAAAAATGGCGTCTGCAAAAGTTTGGGCACCCTGCAGGATTTATAGCATGCACTGCCCCCTTTGCCAAGCTGAGACCTGCCAGTGTCATGGATTGTTCTCAATCATCGTCTGGGAAGACCAGGTGATGTCAATCTCAAAGGTTTTAAATGCCCAGACTCATCTGACCTTGCCCCAACAATCAGCACCATGGGTTCTTCTAAGCAGTTGTCTAGAAAACTGAAACTGAAAATAGTTGACACTCACAAAGCTGGAGAAGGCTATAAGATAGCAAAGCGTTTTCAGATGTCAATATCCTCTGTTCAGAATGTAATTAAGAAATGGCAGTCATCAGGAACAGTGGAAGTTAAAGCAAGATCTGGAAGACCAAGAAAAATATCAGACAGAACAGCTCGCAGGATTGTGAGAAGAACAATTCAAAACCCACGTTTGACTGCATGATCCCTCCAGAAAGATCTGGCAGACACTGGAGTTGTGGTACACTATTCCACTATAAAGAGATACTTGTACAAATATGGTCTTCATGGAAGAGCCATCAGAAGAAAACCTCTTCTACGTCCTCACCACAAAAATCATCGTTTGAACTTTGCAAATGAACATATAGACAAGCCTGATGCATTTTGGAAACAAGTTCTGTGGACCGATGAGGTTAAAATTGAACTTTTTGGCCGGAATGAGCAAAGGTACGTTTGGAGAAGAATGGGCACAGAATTTAATGAAAAGAACCTCTGTCCAACTGTTAACCACTTCCTGTCCGGACACTTTTACCCCTTCCTGTCCAGGGCAATTTTTAGCTTTCAGCGCTATCACACTTTGAATGACAATTGCGCGGTCATGCAATACTGTACCCATATGAATTTTTTACCATTTTTTGAGACAGATAAAGCTTTATTTTGGTGGTATTTATTCACCGCTGGGATTTTTATTTTTTTTACTATGTAAATGAAAAAGTTCAAAAATTTTGAAGAAAAGTGTTTTTTTAAATAAAATTTTGCAAATAAATAATATTTCATCAAAAATCTTAGCCAAAATTTATTCCGTTATTTTTTTAGAAAAAAAAAATCCAAATTAGTTTATAACCAAAAATTATAATTTTTAAACATTTTTTTTTACATTTTATTTTATTTTTTTATATTATTATTTTTTATTTTTATTTTTTTTTTTACATACTGTCACCCTAGCAGTACACTGTCACCATGGTGACACTGTACTACTTGTGGAGGGTGATGAAGATTTTTTTTTTTTTTACACTGATTGCTTTTACACCCATATAAAAGCAATCATTTCTCTTTCTCTCTGTCTGCATTCTTGCAGTCATTGAGAATTACTGAGTGAGCTGTGAGTGGTCACAGCTTGTCACATGGTACAAGGCTGTTGTTTATAGCCTTGTACCATGTGACCTCTGTGATCATTCACAGATTTCACACATAGTAAGCAATGATGTCACAAGTGACATCTTGCTTACTACTTTGCCAATCAGTGATCACATGATCGGGACCTCGTAGAGAGGTCCCGTCCGACGATCGGTGTTTCACTGTGTCCGGAGGACACAGCGGGCACCGGATCGCGGTAGTGCGCGCTCCCAGGGAGCGTGCACAGCTAGAAAAGGCGGGTGCCGTTTATGAACAGCAACCCAACCCTGGACTGCCACCGCCCTGCCGTTTATAAACAGCAGGCGGACGGCAAGAGGTTAAACATGGGGTTGGATCAATCATGCTTTGGGGTTGTGTTGCAGCCAGTGGCACAGGGAACATCTCACAAGTAGAAGGAAAAATGGATTCAATAAAATTTTAGCAAATTTTGGATGGTAACTTGATGCCATCTGTGAAAAAGCTGAAGTTAAAGAGAGGATGGCTTCTACAAATGGATAATGATTCTAAACACACCTCGAAATCCACGGGGGATTACATCAAGAGGCGTAAACTGAAGGTTTTGCCATGGCCTTCACAATCTCCTGACCTCAACATAATTGAAAATCTATGGATAGACCTTAAAAGAGCAGTGCGTGACAGACAGCCCAGAAATCTCAAAGAACTGGAAGACTTTTGTAAGGAAGAATGGGCAAAGATACCTCAAACAAGAATTGAAAGACTCTTGGCTGGCTACAAAAAGCGTTTACAAGCTGTGATACTTGCCAAAGGGGGCAGTACAAGATATTAACTCTGCAGGGTGCCCAAACTTTTGCAGAAGCCATTTTTTTGTTTTCTGTTATTTTGAAAGTGTAAATGATGGAAATAAAATCTAACTTTTGTTGACATATTATAAGAATGTCTAATCTGTAATTTGATGCCTTTTGGAGATTTTTCCATCTTTCCTTGGCTTCTTTATGAACATTAATACAAATTTTTAGCTGGGGTGCCCAAACTTTTGATCCCCACTGTATATCAGGGGCGGAGTGACCATTCGGAGACTCGGGCACTGCTTGAGGGCCCAGGGTCTGTAAGGGGCCCCATGAGATGCTCCTGGTACCTTTCATAGGTTTTTTTGGGTGTGGTTTGAGTGTGGGCAAGGACACGGGCCCCATGATCCCCTATTGCCCGGGGGCCCCATGAGTTGTCAGTCCGCCCCTGATATATATATATATATATATGTATATAATTCTACACCCACAGTTGACCCAGAGGAAGGCAAAAAACCCAGCAAAGCACAATCCAATTTGCTCCTGCAGAGGAAAAAAATTCCTTCCTGATCCCTCGAGAGGCAATCGGATATTCCGGCGATCGCTGCGTGCTCGCTGAGCCGCGCATGAGCAGTGAAAATGGAAGGACGTCATATGATGTCCTATCAGAACGAGAGAACCACCTTGTGCCCGTCGTACTATAGGGCGGGCGGAAGGTGGTTAAAGTGGTAGTAAAAAAAAATTAAAGTTTCCTGCTGCAAGGTAATACCATAATGTGTTAATATGCATCGTAATCTAGCACCTTATGAAAGACTTACCTTAGAACGAAGGCCTCCAGAGGCACGCTCTCACCGTTGCAGAGGCTTCCATCCAAACCCGGTCTTCCTTCTGGGTTTACGGGCTACAGCTGCATGAATGGTTGAGGCACCGATGACGTCACTCGCATACACGGGAGTCTTGGCCACAGCACCCAGCTCTGAAGGAATGGCATGGGTATGCAGTACCTTCAGAGCTCATGTGTCGATGATGTCATCGGCTGCTGCTCCGTAGACTAAATGGTGAATGTTTAGGAGAAATTTATTTTACCTACAGGCAAACTTTATTATAAGCTTACCTGTAGGTAAAAATGAAAAAAGTGACTTTACTAGCACTTTAAAAAAAGGAAACCTCAAAGCAAGTTGTTCAACTGTGCTGGTTGTCTAGCCCATAGAGCTCCAGGAAGCTTTTGTATTGTATACATTAAATTATTTATTATAGAACAAAAATTCCCATATAGATAGTATAAAAAATACTAGTATAGCATATAAAAATAGTATATAAAAAGTACAAATCTAATAAACCTAAAAAAAAGGGAAGCCTCAGAGCAAGGTGTTCTGCTGTGCTTGTTCTTTAGCTAACCCATCATGCTCTGTGATGCCTTTGCACTGTATTGTATACATTACAATAATGATTTATTAATAATTATAATTAGTAGAAAATAAACAGGAATACCATTTATAAATTAAAAAAAGGAAGCTGCAAATCAAGTTGTTCTACTGTGGTGGGTCTAGAGCTAACTCATAGTAATTTTGGAAGCCTTTGAATTGTATTGCGAGCATTAAAATATTTATTTGTAGAATAAGGATAGTGGAAAACATGGTCATAAACTTAAAAAGGGGAAGTGCAAAGCGTTCTATTGTGCTGGTTTTTTAGGTAAATGAGCATGCTCCGGGAGACCTTTTCATTGTATGTCAGGGTCCAGATTTGAACCCAGGACCTCAGTTGTATCTAGCAGTAACTCTTCCCTCTGAGCCACCTGAGATTCTTGACATCATCACCATCATCAATCTTGACATCAAACTCAATCTTTCCAAAACTGAGCTCTTAGTATTCCCCACAGCCCGTGCACCCCTCCCCTGACTTCTCCATCAAGATCAATAACACAGCCATCAGTCCCTCTCCTCATTCCAGGGTACTAGGTGTAATCTGTCCTTCCAGTCCCAAATCCAATCGCTGTCCAAATCTTGTAGACTTCACCTCCGCAACATCTCCAAGATACGCCTGTTCCTAACCTCGGAAACCACTAAGCAACTTATTCACTCCCTTGTTATATCTCACCTTGACTATTGTAACTCCCTCTTCATTGGCCTACCTCATCGCAGGCTATCCCCTCTTCAGTCTGTCATGAATGCTGCTGCCAGAGTCATCCACCTTACTAACTGTTCTGTATCTGCCAGCCCTCTCTGCCAATCCCTTGAGAGATCCTCTGGAACTCTCAACCCCAATTTATCAGACTATCGCCTACTCTGCTCACTTTTAGGAGATCTCTGAAAACCTATCTCTTCAGGGAAGCTTATCCTGCCCTCAGCTAATACTGGAATCTTCTACTCTTCCAACCAGTCCATCCCCCACAGTTACTACCTTTTGTACCACTAGCCCCTCCCTCTTAGATTGTAAGCTCCAAGGAGCAGGGCTCTCAAATCCCTCTTGTATTGAACTGTATTGTTGCTGTATTGTCTCCCGTTATATTGTAAAGCGCTGAGCAAACTGTTGGCACTATATAAATCCTGTATTATAATAATAATAACTAGAAAAGCTACAATTTCTGGGGAAATTGTGTGAAGTGTTCTTGCCTCCACCAGTAGTCTACAACTGGAGTGGGCGGAGTAACTGGGTGGAGTGGGCGGAGTAACTGTTGTGTGGTTGGAGTGGCTAGAGTAACTGTGAAAAGGTTGGACTGGGCAGAGTAACTTTATGGAGTGGGCAGAGTAACTGTGTGGAGTGTTTGGAGTAAAGATAGTAAACTTTATACTAACCAATAGATTGATCAAATTTAGAAATCATGTCCTGATTTTTCAGCTCACTCTCTAGCTGTTGTCACTCTGCTGCCTGCTCACACATCTGATTTCCTATGGCAACTCACTCTACAGCAAGGGCAGAGAAGAGCGGTTAAAAACAAACTGCTCCAACTTGCTCACTTCACTGGCGGTTGCCATCTTCAAACGGTTGTAGTTGATGCATAGTATGTCTCTGAAATATTAAAAATGAAGGCACAGTCGCAGTTTAGAAATTGCCCTTCAAATTTGAGGTGGCTAGAGTGGAGTTTCAATGAATGTCAATGGGCGGTGTGAGTTGCAAACAAATGGTCATATTGTGAAAACTATCAGGACTATGGCTTAGCCGTGGACATTTTTAGTGGCAGCAGGGATAGCTGAATGTTTTGATATAAGATTTGTGTAGGTGGGCTTGCAAATGAGGGAGTGATGGCAGTTTAGAAATCATGTCCTGATTTTTCAGCTCACACTCTAGCTTTTGTCAGCTCCCACTCTAGTTTTGAACATTCCGCCATTCATTCCTATGGGACCAATTTCACCACAAAAATGCCGATATTTTGTGAACCATTCGGCGAAACGTTCCATAAAGTAATAGCACACCAATCGGGAACAATCCGCACGTTTCAGTATATTACTGTCTATGTAGTGTAAGAACTGTGGGAGGAGTTAGGGTGGTAAATTTGGCTATAATAATAAGAATATATATGTGAGATAACAGTAAGTGGTTTGCCATGCAAGAACACCTAATAATCATGGATCTCATCAATCATATCTTGTACCTTATTTGTCTTGACCCTTGAACCCTTTGACCTATAAACTTCCTATTTATTAGGCCTTTGCACTTCCTGTTTGCCAGATTATTGTGCTCTTTCCAGCCAATATGTCGCTCTGGTCATTTACGCTGCTCTTCATATCTTTGCTACCACTTGTTACCAACTTTGGCTCCTTCCTCCATTACGCTTCCTCTTAAACCCAACATGCAACCATTTGTTATCAACCTTGGCTTGATCCTTGACTATGCTTCTGCCTGATCCCAACCAGCAACCACTTGTTACTATTCTCTGGCTTGTTATTGACTACGTTATTGCTTGATCCCTATATGCTACATCTGCAACCATACTCTGGCATGCTCATCTCCTGATAGGGATAGGGTTGCTACCTCATCCCTTTAAAACCGAACACATATTAATTACACAGGTCCTGTGGCTGATTAAGGTGGTAATTAAACTCAATTAGTGCCTTATGTGTATTAAATTAGCCTCAGAACCTGTATAATTAATATGTGTTCAGTTTTAAAGAGATGAGGTGGCAACCCTAGATGGGGCAATCGTGAGGACCACAACCGCAACTAGTGCACAGCAAACCCCATCTTCACCATCAGGAGCTCTGATGAATACTGCCTAGTGCTAACCCCCACGCCTAAGGTGAGCCTGTGTCATCTGCCAGGGTGATCTGCTCATGTGTCTATCCAGATGGTCAGTGGAAACCTCTCTACTGATTTGGCCACTGGTCTCCAAACCTGAGCCCAGACCATGACAGCATACTGTACATTAAAACATATATTTGTAGAATACTTCATTTTATATAAATCAGGAAAAAACAGGAATGAAGCTCAGAACCGTAAAAAAACAAATAAATAAAATTGACCCAAACCGTTGTAGACAATAATTTTTACATTATAGGTGTTCAACTTTTTACTTAGCTCTTTGCCCTTTAAGCACCGATTTGAAACCAAAAGAGCTGGTAATACTTACCATAAACATTAACAAGCTGCGGTAAAGGAAAATGAGAGGCATGCTAACATTTGCTAAGCTTAAATGAGCAAGCTTTTCAAACAGCGATGCCTTTGTGTTTAGTCCCTGACTCTATATTTATGCGTTTTTATTGAACCATGATGTGTCTGGAAGGAGTTCAAGACTTTGCTCAAAGTTCCATCTCGCTGCAAGTAAATAGTTTGGGGATGTACCATCACAGACATAATATCAAAGCAGATAACGATGTTCCATGTATCTTAATTAAAAACACGCCTTGGCATCCTAATGTAGCCAGGGAACTGGAGGAACTGATGTCTCGTTATAGGTGAGGCTAAGCGCCAACATAGTTTCGGAAGGATGGAAGATGAACCTTTTCAAGATGGATTGTCTCATATTCTTCTTAAAGAAGTTCAACTCTGACCTCGGAAAATTGCTACAGCTATGTTACATCTTCATTTCATTAACCTCACAAAGGTAAGATTAAAGATGTTACAGTGCAAGAGTGTCATCTCAAAAAGAAAAGAACTAATTTGTCTGGATTATGTTCATCATGTGATTCCTAATAGAGATGGGAGAACTGGAGAAGTTAATAAATCCCTAGTGACCTAACATGTGTTCTGCTACATTATAGGAGATTTGAAGCTGTATGTACATGTAAATGGATACCATCTACACCAGTTATATAATCCATATAAAACTAGCTCCTTGCATACAGCTAGTAGAAGTCCTAGCTCTGCTTTACTATTGCTTCCTATATTCTACTACACAGTAGTACCTGGATTGGGATAGGGAGAGTCTTAAATAGAAGCTCATTGACCGGATGTGAAAGTTGACTAAGAAGAGTGACATCAATGACTGGGGATAGGCCAGTGACCAAAGTTGTATTGCTTGAAGCACCCAACTCCAATAAAACTAAAAACCCTCCCTTGCAGTGGGGCTGTACCTGCACCACAGGGGTTAGCTGCTTGTTTAGATCTTAGGTGTCCATTTATGACACAGAGAATAGCTGCGATTCAGAGGATCGCAGCTACTCTCTGGTCATTCACAGTTTATGACACTCAGGAGATCAGCAGAGAACATGTTCAGCCCTTCACTGGAGATCTGTGTTCTCCCTCCAGATTCTCCCGCCCAGAGCTGGAGAATCGGAGGAACCGCAAACTAAGCAGCGATAATTTACCTCTGCTTAGTAAACTGATCTTTTATTGTAATCTTGCGAGATTATAGTAAAATCAGCCATTTTCCAGCGTTTGTAGACCGTTCTCCAGCGTTTGTAGACCGTTCTTCCTTCGTTCGGAGAACTGCTTCATAAAAGGCATTCACAGGAGAACTATGTTTTCCGAGAATGCCAGAGAACTGAGCAGCGATCATTTACTGCTGGTTCATAAACAGACACCTAAGTGAAGGGAAAATAGCTAATCTGAAAGGATGTATGAGTTGCACCCCACTCTTAGCTCCTCTTACCTTATTTGTTATTATTCAATAGACTGACTGCATACAACAATGTCTCCACCCGAAAATCAACCTTTCTTGATGTGTTTCACTATTCCTGGCTTGCTTACGTGGACAAGGGAAGTCGCTTTTTCTTACCTGATCCAGTACTTCCCCGGCAGACGGTGATCATGTTCCTGTGGCAAACTGTTCCTTGGCATCCTCACATGCATGCCTTTCTGTGACAACTGTACCCCAACGTTCTTCTATGGACAAGACATTAGGAACAATCTCTCCAATAGGGCTATAGACAGAGATAACCACTTGACATGTTTTATTTGCTCCCCACTCTATCCAAAACTTAAACATTTTTTTAAAAAATGGCCTGAAGTTTGCTTTTACATAATCATCATCATGAAATCCAATCTGTTATGTAGGTTTTCTTCTTCATGAAGACCAAAATTAGAATTTCAGGATTTTATGCTCCACTGTCAAATTAAACCACAGAAATACATCTCCAGCTACAAGCATACACTAGTGTTTATACCGTCTACAAATCTCACCAGATATGTCACTCTTAAGATGCCCTCAATGGTTTTCTTTTCAATCACGGCCCGTTCCAAACCCTTAAAATCTCTTTCTGAATCTCGGCAAAAAGAAAAGCCACAGATCTTCAGCACAAATCCAATTTTCCTTTACAGCTTAAGAATGTTTTTCCTCTTCTTTTATATGTCTTTTGTATTGTGATTTTATGACTTGCTTGAAAACCAAATTGGGAGCTGGCCTATGAGATGACAGAGACATGTACACAAAAAGGCATTGTGCTTCTTACGACTCGTGCCAAAGTGATACTTTATACATATAATTTTCCTATAACATAAACTTCTCTGAGAACTGCAAATGTGAAAAGACAGAGACTGGAGGAAACATAATTTTAGTGTCAACTTTTCAGGTTTAGCTCTTCCAGAAACTTACTAATAGACTTTCCAAGAAGCCACAAGAAATCAATGAAGTTAAAATTGAACATATATATATATATATATATATATATATAAATAAATTTTTTTTATATATTAATAGAAGGCATCTGTTTAGTAATATGGCATTTTCTTGAGAATAATGGCAAAGTTTGAAATGGGAGTGGTTGAAATGTTTGCAGGTAAGGTAGATAGAGTGGTGTGTCAGGATGGTGGCAGCTGCAGTGGAGAGAACAGGAGATTTAGGGCTTATGCACACTGTCTCTTTGTAATGCCTTTTCTCCTGGCAGGAAAAAATTTGCATCTAAAATGCTCCTAAAGCTGCATTTTTGCGAAGAACAGACTTGATTACTGCCGTGTAAAACTGTATAGCAGATCTTGGGGCACATTGAACTTCATCAGCAGACGCAGGAAATACATTCTTTTGTGGGCCTTTTTGAAGATTGGGTCATTCGAATTATCACTTCAGGGCCTTGAAAATTGTAGATCACAGAAAGGTCTCCACTGTTAATACTGTTGAGTATGGTGAGAGGGAACAGTGATGAGGGACTTCTTTTGAATCCACCATCAACTCCATGGTTTTGAACTTGTTAAGCTCCGGGATGTTAAGACTGCACCATAGGGCCAGCAGATCTACTTCATGTCTGTATGCTGACCATCTTAGACAAGATTGATGATGGTTATGTCATCCACATGTTTTAAAACCCTAACAGATGAATTCCCTAAGATGAAGCCATTGGTATAGAGGACAAAGTATAGCTACTAGAGCACACATCCTTGGAGAGCACCAGTAGTGACTGTCCAGGAGCTGGATATGATTTACTCCAGCCTTCAGCTGCTACTTTCTGTCTGTCATGAAGTTGGAAATATACCAGCAGGAAACTTTTATCACAGTGAGCTAGGTGAGCTTGGAGTTGAGAATTTCTGGAGTGATAGTGTTGACTGAACAACGAGCTAAAATCCACAAACAAGATCTATGCATCACTGGGGATTCAAGATGTTGCAGGATGTAGTGCAGCCACATGTTGACAGTTTCCTCAATCCTCTGTCCCTCAGGTGGTACAATGCTAGTTTCTGAAAGGACTTAATAATGACCAATGTCTGAAGAACAGCCCTGTAAACAATTAGTCCTATGATGGTGGATTTTTTAAGGACAGTAGTGTTATCCTCCTATTTAAAGCCTGACAAGGTATCAAGGTGGAAACTGAAACTTTTACACTCATTTATGTTTTTCACCGAAGTGCTATTCACAACAATGTAACCTTTACACCCAACAATTCTTTGCAATAATCCAGATTCCTTGTATACCAGACCATCTGAGCAGAAGCCTATAATTGTTTCGGCATTTAAATAATTTATTGCCCTGATTCTAAACTTGGGACTCACTAGAAAAACAAACTGAAATTATGTTGGTCCACACACCCAATCCACCATATGACTATACATTTTTTAGTTGTGTCAGGACACAATATAAAATGATAATGAGATTAGGACACTCAATAATTTTGAGTGCCCCCAAGATGCCTATTTTATTTAGGAAGCAACAGAAGGAGAGTTTGGGACTTTATGTCACCCTTATTCCATGTGTAATGCCACTTTTACAACATTCTTTTCTCCAGCAAACTGTAGCTTGTGGTACAAAAAGCCAAAGTACCAAATAGCAAAGGCTCTACACAAAAACTTGTCACCACAAATCCAAAAAGGAGGGAGTCAGTCAGTTTTTGTAGTGAGGAACTTTTTGGCACCTAACTGGAAAAATAAATAGAATGTTTATGTCATTTAATCTTTCCACCCGGATACCTCAAGGAAGATCTGTTCTGGTCCAAAAACCGCTCTGTGTTCATGAATACAACCTATATATGGCTGGTGTAGATTTCAATGACCAGATGATGAAGCCCTACCTGTAAACCCAAATATCAAGGTGCTGGTACAAAAAAGCGTTCATCTATTTATTTCCATTGACCATGTACAATTCATATGTCATTTATCAATATTCAAAAAAACCTGGCACTTTTCTAAAATAACAAAAAGAAAACATAACAGCTCCGAATCACCAGAAATGCACTTCCCTAATGTTATTCCTTCTACCCAAACTTGCAGCACACCCAAAAAATTTAGTGTATGCAGCAAAGTCAAATAAAGTGTGACACATTCAATGAAGAAATGTACATCGCTCAACCGACCCCAGGAGTCTGGTGTATGGGATGGCCTCAGCTGCTGCTCTGGCCACACACACACCCTCCAACACACCCCACCCTGCCCACCAGGACTTGATCACAGAGGCCTTTGTGATCAAACCCCGGTGGGCGAGGCGGGTTGGGGCAGGTCGGAGGGCTTCGCTGGATCCGCAGCTGGGGCCACCCCATACATCAGACTCCTGGGGTCAGTTGAGAGGAGTCCATTTCTCCATTGAATCAGCTAGTACTGGAATTACTTTTACTCCCTTCTTTCATCTGCCGGTGCGGTGATTTTCTTTCTTTCCACCTCCAGCCTGGAGCAGGGCTGTAAGGTATTTTCATATAGGACGGTTTTCATCGCTACCATACCTTATCTATGTTCATGAAGGTGTTTCTCACATGCCTGACTAGCTGCCATTTTCCTGTAGCTGATCTCATGTGTAGGAACCCTTTGCCTGTTTTCTGAACCACTTCTCTTCCTGCCTCCAGAAATGACCCATTGTTTGTTGTTTCAGATACCCCATCAGCATGTCCCACTGACTACATTCCAGCCAAGACTCCAGTCCCAGCCATCCTCTATGGACATCTATACTCCTGGTACTACAGGAACCCTTTATTTACCATTTGCTCCTGTATTTCCTGGTCAATGAAAATACAATCACCCACTTACAGAAATATTACCAAGACACCCAGCTAGCCACCCTAACAAAGTATCATGCGGTCACTGAAACACTGTGACCCCTTAAGTATACATAATTTGCTGTGGCTGTTCCTGAAAGACAGGCAATATCTGAAGAACCCTATAACTGCAAAGCAGGGAGAAGAAGCAAACAGATTTTTAGTAAAAAGCAGCAAACATCACCCACATTACACATTGTTAGGCATACAGTTAACCCCTATATGTTACCCCTTCCCAGCCAGTGTCATTAGTATAGTGGCAGTGTATAGTATTATCATTGATCACTGTATTAGTGTGACTGGTGATGTCAGTATTAATTAGTCAGTCAGTCTACCTCCCAGCCAGCATCAGTTAGTGTCAGATTGGCCGCCTCACTATCACAGAATCACTATAAGTCGCTGGTCACCGCCATTACAAGTAAAAAAAATAAATTCAAATTCCAGTATATATATCATAATTTGTAGACTCCAGGGGCGGACTGACCATTTGTGCACTCGGGCACCGCCCGAGGGCCCGGGGTCAGTAGGGGCCCTATGAGATGCCCCTAGTACCTTTCATAGGCTTTTTTGGGTGTTGTTGGAGTGTGGGTGAGGACACAGGGGCCTTATGATCCCCTATTGCCCGGGGGCCCCATGAGTTGTCAGTCTGCCCCTGGTAGACTCTATACCTTTCACACAAAGCAATCAATATACACCTATTGTTTTTTTTTTTTTACCAAAAACATGTAGCAGAATAACCAAAATGCATTTTGAGCTAAATTTAAAAAGAAATTGGAGTTTTTAATTTTTTTTTGTAATAAATATGTTTTATAGCAGAAAATAAAGAATATTGTTTGTTTTTTTAATTTTTGGTCTTCTTTAGTTTATATGATAAAAGCTAAAATACCCCAGTGGTGATCAAATACCCCCAAAAGATATTTAAATAATTACCACGCTCTAATACCATCAAAAAGTGCAAACAAAAAAGTGCAAAGTGCTTATGAAATAAATGAAATTAATTCATATAAAGTGACGAAGCTACGAAAGCTACGAAGCTACGAAATCCCTGTAGCGCAACGCGTTGGAGAGGGGCAGTGACGTCACCACGCACTCTATCTACTATACGGCGAGTACTGAAGGTGTGTTGATAAACGCACATTATATGAGAGTGGGCATATTAACCAGCGACCTAATACTCATATTTTCCAAGTATACCTGTCAGGGATACAGGTGTGACCAGAAGTGTGTGGACTGACACAGGGAAACGCAAGCTTCAGGTATGGTATAAATAAGACAATTTATTAAGACTAACAATACAAACATAAACGCAGTGCACCAAACCCCAAGCTAACACAAATACATACAACAAGGTGAAACAAACCCAAACCTCAACTGATACAGATACACAGGTACATACACATATAGAGCACAACGTAATCAGGCAGGCCGGGTCGATAACTATCGGGCAGGTAGGTACAGGAGGAGCAGGCAGAGAGAATGGTCAGGGTCACAAGCCAGGGATCAAAACAGGAGAAGTCAGCAGAGGTCAGGATCAGGCAGGGTCAGCAACGAATCAGTCAGGCAGAGGCAGAGGCAGGAACAGGAACGCAGGTTACAAGATACAGGGGCCCATGGAAAAGCACACACCAAGGCCCAGACTGCAGGTCTGGCCATTCCTTAAATACACCTCCGTAATCAGGTTCAGGTGTTTTGGCTGACTGCAAGGTTGAGTCTCTGATTGCTGAGAGCACCTGCTGGCCAGCCCTGGTACTGCAGCCCACAAGGCAGGTGAGTCCCACCATTACTGGCAAGTCCATTCCTGACAATACCTCAGTGGCTCACAAGTTAATTTGTTTTTATTGACCCCAATAGAACGCTCTATTTGTGTGCAAAAATGATATAAATTTCACTTGTGTACAGCTTTGCATGTCCACACAATTACCAATTAAAGGAGTGCAGTGCTAAATAGTAAAAAATAGCCTAGTTATGAAAAGGGTAAAACCTTCCGGAGCGAAAGTGGTTACACATACACTTCCTCAACAGTTATCTCGAGGTTAAGCAAGCTACCTATCTACCACCGTCTATTTCTGCACCGACAGACTTTGACCTACAGTAAGTTTACTATATTCCCTAAAGCTTTTACTTGGTGATTGAATCCCTATTCAGGAGATATCCCCTTACTTCTTGTCTCCAAAGGGAACACAGACAAAAACACATTTTTAGAAAAATGTAATGAAGAACTCTCATTTCTTTTTATACTACAGTTTTCTGTCCCCAAAAGGAAAAAGTATGTGTAGTACTTTTTCCTATCTTCCAATGTTCTGTGGAAGGCTAGCTACATGGTTTAATTGGGTGCCCCCCCTGCCCCCCAACGCCACCCAGCAATGCAGGTGCATTAATAGCTGGAATTTGTCAAGCACTTTCCCAAAACAAGTGTCGGCAAGAAGAATGCAGGTAGAAGGATTTGGGGTGGGGGGGGCATATCAGCCTCCCATCTCCTCTGTATTGCTCTTGCCAGAGCTTATCTCAGGAAACTGCTTGGTGCCAGAGATAAGTTGTGTGCAGGGGCGGACTGACCATTTGGAAACTCAGGCACTGCCCGAGGGCCCAGGGTCAGTAGGGGGCCCCGTGAGATGCCCCTGGTACCTTTTTCACAGGCTTTTGTGAGTTTGGGCAAGGACACAGGGGCCCAATGATCCCCTATTGCCCGGGGGCCCCATGAGTTGTCAGTCCGCCCCTGGTTGTGCGGCTATCAATACAGCCATCTCCTTTCTAGCTGCATTGTGGTATGGCTGGGGAGGGGGTATCCTGTCCACCCACATAGCTAGCCACAGATAGGAGGAAGATGGGACAAAGTAAGGTAAGGAAAAAATGCTCTACTAAAATGAAAAATATTGGCTTTAACTTCAGTTCTGATTGGTTTCATCTGAGGCTTGGGTCTTTAGATAAGACTGATCCCAGAATGCAGGGGTGCCAAACTGGTGGCCCTCCAGCTGTTGGGAAGCTACAAGTCCCATCATGCCTCTGCCTTTGGGAGTCATGCTTGTAACTGTCAATCTTGCAATGCCTCATGGGACTTGTAGTTTGGCAACAACTGGAGTGCCGCCAGTTTGACACCTGTGCCATAATGGATGCCCTAATTCTTGCACACTTGATTGAGGTGGTTCATATGTAGTTTAACCAATAGCCGCCTGGCCAATAGCCGTTTGGCGGCCGGGAAAAGGCTGTAGATTTCCGAGTGGGCGCCATACGGCGTCGGCCTGTACATGCGCAGTTTTTGCGCTTGCAGAGCTGCGCAGTGTCGCGATCTGTCACCGGCCGTGTACCTCGGACACGGCCGATGACAGATCTGAGTACCGGCCCCCGTTGCCGGTACCATGTGACCTACTGTGACCAATCACAGCAGGTCACATGACAGTTGTATACAATGGATGGCTTCATTCATGCCATCCATTGTATACTAGTGTCTAGCTGTGAATGGTCACAGCAATCACATGCACATGTCATGTGATTAGCTGTGGCCAAATCACAGCTAAGCACAAAAAAAAAAAAAAAAAACCCTGAATGAATCGATGTCATTCAGGTGAATGCTTGCTTATAGCAAAGTAATTCTTTGCTATAATCAAATTGTGTAAAAAAAAAAAAATACTGATCACTTCCCCAAAGTAGTACAATGTTACTATGATAACATTGTACTACTTTGGTCATAGTGAAATATTAAAAAAACATAAAAAAAAAATGCAATAAAAAATTAAAAATAATAAAAAAATTTAAATAAAATAAAAAAATTTTATTTTTTTTTCAAACTGTTACCAGTCAGTGTCCCTGATCACCGCCATGCCAGTTATATGATGACGCTGTACTGCACTGGTGACAATATGTAAAAAAAAAATAGTGAAAATTTTTAAAATTTTTAAAATTTTTTAAATTTCCGGAAAAAAAAATACAACTTCAAAAAAACTCGCCATGTCTCTTATGAAGTACGTCGGACTGTCTACTTTGCAAAAAGGGGTCATTTGGGGGATATCTGTACTGTTCTGACATTCTTGGACCTCAAGAAATTAGATTGGCTGTCAGTACTTCAGGATTGATCAATATTCAGATCTATACCATAGTTTGTGAACTCTATAACTTTCCTACAAACTAAAAAATACATCCTAATTTGGGTTATTTTCACCAAAGACATGTAGCAGAATACATCTCGGCCTAAATTTATGAAGAACAATTATTTATTTGCAAACTTTTATAACATAAACAAAGAAAAACGTGTTTTTTTCTAAGATTTTGTTCTTTTTTTGTTAATTTAGCAAAAAATAAAAACCCCAGCGGTGATTAAATACCACCAAAAGAAAGCTCTAGTTGTGTGAAGAAAATGATAAAATTTTAGTTTGGGTACAGTGTTGTATGACCGTGCAATTGTCATTCAAAATGTGAGAGCGCTGAAACCTGAAAAATGGGAAGGGGGTAAAAGTGCCCGGTATGGAAATGGTTAAAATGGATAATTGAAAAAAGCACTTGATAGTGTTTTCATGAGCTAGAGGGAGGCAGGGGGTGGTGGTGCATAACCTCTACGTATGTCTTGTCTGTTGTTGTTATTATTATTTTAATACAGGATTTATATATTTGTTTCTAAAGCTGTATTTCTATGGAGATTTGGGAAGTTGATGCGTTTGGCAACTTACCTACTAAATACTATACCTTAGCTATTTTGTTCCCAACCATTAAAATTGCATTCATTTTTATTTTGATTTCCCTACACATCTGCAACCTCATAAATAGTGTTACTTATAATATGGGTTGTACAATATATGACAATGCTGCGTTGGCAGTACCTCTTCTTCAATTGCACTATCCTTCCTCTCTTGAATGATACACATTCTTCAACTACATACAGTATACCGCAGTCTTTACTATCCTCCTCTCTTTTTCTTAAATAGCACAAATCATTCCCTCCTCTCTTTTCCACCTTCTCTGCTCTCTTATTATATACGTAATCTCATTATCTCTTCTGTTTTTTTATAGTATCTCTTTTTGTAATTTTTTTTTCTAAATCCAGACCTTTTTGCTAATATTATTTTCCAAAAATCATTGGTTGGAACCAGGGGCGGACTGACCATTTGGAAACTTGGGCACTGCCTGAGGGCCCGGGCTCAGTAGGGGGCCCCATGAGATGCCCCTGGTACCTTTTTCATAGGCTTTTTTGAGTTTGGGCAAGGACACAGGGGCCCCATGATCCCCTATTGCCCGGGGGCCCTATCAGTTGT
Organism: Staurois parvus; assembly: GCF_062004578.1. Lineage (NCBI taxonomy): Eukaryota > Metazoa > Chordata > Amphibia > Anura > Ranidae > Staurois > Staurois parvus. The sequence goes on from NW_028317992.1 coordinate 835,686, forward strand.
CAGTCCGCCCCTGGGTGGAACGCCTAAATGAATTTGTTTGTGATGAGAATTGTGCAATATTGGAAGTAGAATGGAAGTATTGAGAAATGGATACTTGGTAAGGTTACGAAAAAAAAAAATAGAAAGGCAAGTGGCAGAGGAAAGAAAAAGAAAAATAGTAGAAGAAGGATTTGAGCTATTAAAGAAATAGAGAGGAGGACAATAAAGACTAGTATATATACTGGAAAAAGTTGTACCAGACAAGAAATAGAGAGGAAGGGTAGTGCAGATCGAAGAAGCGTGCCAAAGCTGCATATTAACCTCCCTGGCGGTCTATCTAATCAATATTTTTAAATGTCAAAGCGGTACATTGTTTTTCATGGAAATTTGTTGTTTTATATTGTAGGCCTGTAATTCTTAGGAATAACTCATTTAAATTGGTCCAAACAAGAGTCTAGTAAACATCCCGGGTATGATAAAGTTTGAAACATGAAATCATAAATTATAATAATCATAAATAATTATAAAAATAATAATATAATAATAATAAATTTAATTCAATAATATAATCAAACCAAAAACACTGAAATTTGAAATATAGCGCCAAGTTCACACATCACTGAGTTCAGTCACAAAATCGTTTTCAGTGTCTGATGAGGAATTTCCCCACAAATCATTATCACTCAATTCTGCAAGTGGTTCTAATTTACTATCGCTGTTCCCTGGCAGGGCCGAAGACAGGGGGTCATTGCTGGCAGGGCGGAAAATGGGCACAGCTCATTCACCCATCCCTGCACTGCACACAGCCTGGGCACAGGCAGCAGAGCTCCTCCTCCCTAAACAATGCATAACTGAGATCAATATAGTGTCAGCCAAGGACAATATAGTGTCAGGCTAGGGCAATAAAGTATCATATTAGGGTGGTATAGTGTCAATTTAGGGCAGCATAGTGGCAGGTTAGGGTAGTACTCAGCACCCCCCTACAGGGTCGGATCTAGCCTATCTGGTCTGGGGGTGCAGTAAAAAAGTCAGGGGGCACAATGCCAACACTGTGTGTGAGTCACTGATATTCTGTCACATAGTGTCATGACCTGGGAAACACTAATATGTATCAGGCTCACAAAGAACCTGTCCTCCTTATATCAGATGTCCCTATCAGAGTCCCTCTTTAAATCAGGTGTCCCCATCAGAGTACCCTTTTACATCAGGTATCCCCATCAGTGTACCCCCTTACATCAGGTGTCCCCATCAGTGTACCCCCTTACCAGGGGTGGACTGACAACTCATGGGGCCCCCGGGCAATAGGGGATAATGGGGCCCCTATGTCCTTGCCCAAACTCAAAAAAGCCTATGAAAACGGTACCAGGGGTATCTCATGGGGCCCCCTACTGACCCTGGGCCCTCGGGCAATGCCCGAGTTTCCAAATTGTCAGTCCGCCCCTGCCCCTTACATCAGTTGTCCCCATCAGAGTGCCCTCTTACATCAGGTGTCCCCATCAGAGTTCTCCCTTACATCAGATGTCCCCATCAGAATGCTCCCTTACATCAGGGGTCCCATCTGAGTCCCTATCAGAGTGACCCCTTACATCAGGTGTCCGATCAGATTCCCCATCAGAGTGCCCCTTACATTAGGTATCCCATCAGAGTCCCCATCAGAGTGTCCCCTTACATCAGCTGTCCCCATCAGAGTACCACCTTACATCAGCTGTCCCCATCAGAGTACCCCCTTACATCAGCTGTCCCGTTCAGAGCACCACCTTACATCAGCTGTCCCCATCAGATTGCCCCCTTACATCAGGTGTCCCCATCAGAGTGCTCCCTTACATCAGTTGTCCCGATCAGAGTGCCCCCTTACATCAGGTGTCCCCATCAGAGTACCCCCTTACATCAGCTGTCCCCATCAGAGTACCACCTTACATCAGCTGTCCCCATCAGAGTACCCCCTTACATCAGCTGTCCCCATCAGAGTACCCCCTTACATCAGCTGTCCCCATCAGAGTACCCCCTTACATCAGCTGTCCCCATCAGAGTACCACCTTACATCAGCTGTCCCCATCAGAGTACCCCCTTACATCAGCTGTCCCCATCAGAGTACCCCCTTACATCAGCTGTCCCCATCAGAGTGACCCCTTACATCAGGTGTCCGATCAGATTCCCCATCAGAGTGCCCCTTACATTAGGTATCCCATCAGAGTCCCCATCAGAGTGTCCCCTTACATCAGGTGTCCCCATCAGAGTACCCCCTAACATCAGCTGTCCCCATCAGAGTACCACCTTACATCAGCTGTCCCCATCAGAGTACCCCCTTACATCAGCTGTCCTGTTCAGAGTACCACCTTACATCAGCTGTCCCCATCAGAGTACCCCCTTACATCAGATTCCCCATCAGATTGCCCCCTTACATCAGGTGTCCCCATCAGAGTGCTCCCTTACATCAGTTCTCCCCATCAGAGTGCCCCCTTACATCAGGTGTCCCCATCAGAGTACCCCCTTACATCAGCTGTCCCCATCAGAGTACCACCTTACATCAGCTGTCCTCATCAGAGTACCCCCTTACATCAGCTGTCCCCATCAGAGTACCCCCTTACATCAGCTGTCCCATCAGAGTACCACCTTACATCAGCTGTCCCCATCAGAGTGCCCCTTTACATCAGGTGTCCCTATCAGAGTGCTCCCCTTATATGGATTGTACCCATCAGTGTGCCTCCTTACATCAACTGGCTGCATCAGACTGGCTCATGGATTAGTAGATGCATTTTCAGAGATCTGGGGGGGCACAACTAAAACCTGGGTGGTCACAGCCCATCCCAGCATCCCCCTAGATCCGTCCCTGCCCTCCTAGATCTTGCCATGATACAAATAGAAAAAAAAATGTGGTTCTGCCCAAATGCACTCCCTTAATCATAAAAACACCCTAAGTGCCTATGATAATGGATGGAAATAAAAGCTACATTTTAGTATGTAGTGAGTGTATTCAATTTTCAAAGGTTTGTCTTTATATTCTGTTTATTTACATTGTAAGCCCTGGTGCTGTGCAGATAACTATTCTCATGTAGGAGCTATAACGAGGTCTTTGATCATAGATAGCTGTATGAGCTAACAGTTACTGTGCTGTGAAAAAATATGCTTCCTGATTTTTTTTGAATATTTGTCACACTTAAATGATTCAGATCATCAAACAAAAAAAGTTATAAAAAGTTACAAAACGTCAGTATAGATACTGGAATTTTTTTTTTTTACTAGTAATGGCGGCGATCAGCAACTTATAACGGGACTGCAGGACTGTGGTGGGCATTCTGACACTGAGGGGAACTGACTTGGTGTCACTGACATCCCCAGTGACATCAATACAGTGAACAGTGCTAATGAAAAATACTGACACTGTACTAATGGTACTGGGCAGGAAGGGGTTAACATGTGGGGCGATCAAAGGGTTAACTGTGTGCTGTTTCACTATGGGGGCTGTGTGTGTACTTTCCACTGTAAGCACACTGCTTTGTACGGCTCTGCTATGCAGTGTGCAGGAGCTGACAGGGGAGAGATCTGTGTTGTTTATACACAGGTCTCTCCCCCATCGGAGATACTCGGAGATATCCGGGTGCCGGCGAGTAATCACCGACCGGGACCCGGTGATTGACAGCTGAGGCCGCGAATGGCGGCGCGGGTAGAGGCGTGTGCAGGCCCCATACCCGCAACTACAAAAATCACATATATATGTGTGATTTTGAACACCCGTGCTGCCCTGTAGCAGTATTTCTGCAATAGGGCAGAGCGGAAGCGGTTAAATGTTGATTTCATTTGTAAGGGAAATAAGCTGTCCAAACCTGCCTGGCCCTGTTTGAGAAAGTAATCCCCCCTTTTGCTAAAGCATGAATGAACCACATTTTTTGGAAAGCTGAGTTAAATTTCACTTGCCATACCCAGGCCTTGTTACTGCCAGACCTGTTGAATCAAGAAATCAAGAAAAGTATTTGACATGTATCAGTAAAGATTGTAAGCTCCAAGGAGCAGGGCCCTCAAATCCCTCTTGTATTGAACTGTATTGTTGCTGTATTGTCTCCCGTTATAATGTAATGCGCTGAGCAAACTGTTGGGCGCTATATAAATCCTGTATAATAATAATAAAAATCCTGTATAATTAAAATAGTAAAAAGAGTTACAAAGCCATTTCTAAGGCTTTGGGACTCCAGCGAACTATGGTGAGATCCATTAGCTTCAAATGGAGAAAACTTGGAACAGTGGTAAACCTTCCCAGGAGTGGCTGGCCTACCAAAATTACTCCAAGAGCACAATGAAGACTCACCTTGGAGGTCATAAAAGAACTCAGAAAAATATAAAGGCCTCACTTGCCTCAGGTAAGGTCAGTGTTAATGATTCAACAATAAGATAGAGACTGGACAAAAATGGCATCCATGGGAAAGTTCCAAGACAAAAGCCACTGCTGACCAACAAGAAGACAAAGGCTCATCTCACAATTGCCAAAAGAAAAATCTTGATTATTCCCAAGACTTTTGGGCAAATATTCTGTGAACTGATGAGAGAATCTTGTTACATCTGTCATAAAACGAACACAGCATTTCATAAAAAGAGCATCATACCAACAGTCACACATGGTGGTGGTAGTATGATGGTGTGGAGCTGCTTTGCAGCTTCAGGACCTGGACAACTTGGCATAATTGATGGAACCATGAATTCTGCGCTCTACCAGAAAATCCTGTAGGGGAATGTCCAGCCATCAGTTGATGACCTCAAGTTCAAGCGCACTTGAGTTATGCAGAAGGACAATGAGCCGAAACACACCAGCAAGTCCACCCCTGAATGGCTCAAAAAAAAATTAAGGTTTTGGAGAGGCCTAGTCAAAGTCCTGACATATCCAACTGAGATGCTATGGCATGACCTTAAACAGACAGTTCGAAACCCTTCCAATGTTTCCAATTCTGCAAAGAAGAGTGGGCCAAAATTCCTCCACAGCGATGTGAAAGACTCATTGCCAGTTATCGAAAAAGCTTGATTGCAGTAGATGCCGCCAAGGATGGTACAATCAGTTATTAGGTTTTGGGGGCAATTACTTTTTCACATGGGGCCAGGCAGGTTTTATCTCTTAATAAAATAAATCATCATTTAAAAAATGCATTTTGTATTTACTCGGCTTATCTTTATGTAATATGAAAGTTTGATGATCTGAATCATTTAAGTGTGACAAATATGCAAACAAAATACAAAATCGGAAGGCAGCATAATACTTTTTCACAGCACTGTATGTCCTGGGGAACTGTGAAGAAAAACAATCTGAGTGGTTGCAAGGTTTTAATGGAAAGCTTCAGTGGTTGGCGATAAACATTGGCTTTAATTATCACCCGCTGATGACTATCACTATCATTAGGGACATACTGTATTTCATTTTTAGCTTGGATGTGAAAACGGTTATATTGTGTTCTTTACTAGAAACTATTTGGAAAGATTTTTTTTCGTATAAATCTTGCTGGGCACACCCTTTAGAAGTCACTAGGGTTCTATTTCTTGCACTGGAACCTTACAGCGACACCTCTCTACCAGTAGAGTTTCTTCCAAACATAACCCTGGACCAAAAAGTCACTCTGGAGCACAATGACTCAATCTATTCCTCAAGGTATTACAATATTTCAGGAAAACAGAGCAGAAGGACAATTTATGCTAAACACGGATTTGGCAGTGTCACCAAGGACCAAATAAAAATGATGAATACTATTAATGGATAAAAAAATCCACACTATTTTATTTCTCCATTTGGGCACAGAAGTGGTGGCTCCTGCCAAATATAAATCTCCAAACGGTTTGCAGTGAATAAAAAAAGTCTAATTAATGTATTGACGAAATTTAGGAAATGTGCTCAACAGAACTGCTTCCATTTTAAGTTATTAAAACTAAGACCAAATTATGAGCCATCACCTAATCCTGCTGGTGGTTCTCCAGGACTTCACTCTGGAAGACCTCCACCTGGCAACCACTGTCCATTCCAGCAAGGAAGCCCTACCCGTGCCTCTTTTAATTGAAACCAGTATGAGGCTGTGGATGAAAAGTGTGGTTTTAATGTCCTGTGGCTTCCAACCGAGATTTAGAAAACTCATGTCCAGAAATAGCAAAGCAGCAAATGTGCTACAGAAAAACATTACACAGAGAGGCAGTGGTAGATTCAGTAACTATAATATTTTGTCTGTTTGATAAAATTGATTAAACTGTTACTCAACATGGCTCAGTCAACTTCTTAAAGGATAAGTCCTGCTAGTACCTTTATTTCCTCCAAAGTCTATGGTTGTCCATAGTCTTAGGCTGTCCTCATGTGCCATGCATTTCCCACATTAAGACATTAACTTGCTTTGGTGTCCGTTTAGGACACAGAGAATAGCTGTGATTCTGAGGATCGCAGCTATTCTCTGGTCATTCACAGTTTATGACACTCAGGAGATCAGCGGAGAACATGTTCAGCCCTTCACTGGAGATCTGTGTTCTCCCTCCAGATTCTCCAGCCCAGAGCTGGAGAATCGGAGGGACCGCAAACTAAGCAGAGATAATTTACCTCTTCTTAGTAAACTGATCTTTTACTGTAATCTCGCGAGATTATAGTAAAATCAGCCGTTTTCCAGCATTTGTAGACCGTTCTCCAGCGTTTGTAGACCATTCTCCCTTCGTTCGGAGAACTGCTTCATAAAAGGCATTCACAGGAGAACTATGTTCTCCGAGAATGCCAGAGAACTGAGCAGCGATCTATTACCACTGGTTCATAAATGGACACCTTTATGCAGAACATTGTTTGTTCCTCACTTAGGTCTCCTCTGGAATGCAGAGGGTGAACAATCAATCAAGAGCACCATAGGTCTTTCTGAACCAGACAATAATGGTTTAGGCTGCAATGGAAGCAATATTTAACTGCCTGTTTTTCGAATGATTTAGCCCTTCCTGACCAGGCCATTTTTTTGCTATTCAGCACTGTGCTACTTTTACTGACAATTGCGTGGCCATGCAACACTGTACAGTAATGAAATTTATATCACTTTCTTTCACACAAATAGAGCTTTCTTTTGGTGGTATGTGATTATCCATGGGGCTTTTTTTTTATTTTGCAGTATAAACGAAAAAAGACCAAACATTTTAAAAAAAAACCTATATTTTTTACATTTTGCTGTAAAACATATCGTATAAAAAATATAAAAAAAGTATTCTTTGAAAAAAAAAGTCCCAAAAAGTGTAAATATGTTTGCATGAAAATTAAAGCATCTACAAACAATGATATACATATATACTAGAATTGTTCTTTATTTTTTATACTAGTAACAGCGTTGATCAGCGACTTATAGTGGGACTGTGAAAGTACATTCTGACACTAACTGACACTAGGTGGGAACTGACTGTCATCTCCAGTGATACTAATGCAGTTGTCAACACTGCCACTGTATCAATAACACTGGGCAGGAAGGGGTTAACATCTGGGGTGATCAAAGAGTGATTTAACTATGTAATTTGTTGTGTTTTACTAGAGGATGTGCTGGTTTTTATTCCCTGCTTTGCAGAGCGATACAAACCAGCATATCCCAGCTGACAGGAGAGAGATCTGTGTTTACACTCACAGATCTCTCCCCTGTCAGCTGCTCCGCCAATCACTGACCGGAACCCGGTCATTGACATTGACAGGAGCTTTGCAGAGAGATAAAAACCAGCACGTCCCAGCTGACAGGAGAGAGATCTGTGTTTACACTCACAGATCTCTCTCCTATCAGCTGCTCTGCCAATCGCTGACTGGAACACAGTCATTGACATTGACAGGAGCCAATGACAGCACAGGTAGGACAGCACATGCACCCCCTACCTGAAAATGCAGAATTACATATTTATACCTGAAATAGGGCAGTTGGCAAGTAGTTAAAATCTCAGGACCCAGGGAATCATGGAATCTTCTTGCTAGGTGTACAAGAGTTTTAAGAAGCTAGTAGCTTATTGGCCTTTATGATATCTACTGACATCTCAGAAATACATTTGAGACAGCTGATTTATCCACCAATTAATTTTTAATTCTGTCTATCCATTTCTGAGATCTCACATCTCTGCTACGCAGTACAGGTCCGTCTGTCAGTGTAGGAAACTAAGGCTAGGTTCAATATTCTATGTTCCGATTTTGATCCGACTTTCAGTGCAATTATGTGATGCAACTTGGATGTGGTTTGCACATTCTATGGGGCCATAATTGCACTGAAATTGCACAAAAGTAGTGAAGGAATCTTTTTCCAAAATCAGGCCCAGCTGAGTAGCAGTAGCCTCCCTGGCGGTATTCCCGAGTGTAGATCGGGGTAAAGTTTCAGTACCACAAGCGGTAACCCCGAGCTACACTCGGGCTTACCATGCAGCGTTGCTCCGGGATCTGTTCTTCTCTTACCTTGTCCTGCACTCCCGTGATGTCCCCCCTGCAGTGTCCCCGGCAATGTCCTCCGGCCGATGCCGACATCTGTCTTCTGGGTTCCGTCCCCTGTGACGTCGGGACGTACAGGGGACGTAACGGCGGGAAATTTGAAAATGACAAAAAGTGACATTCACTAAATTCACTAAAATCACATAGTATAACATTCCTGTATCAAACCATTTCACATATATTTTGTCCCGAGTGCTTTGTCCTGTGCCCTGCCTGCATTTTTACTGTTCTTTCTGCCTGGAAACTGAGAAACGTCCATGGCGTCCAAAAAGCGTCCCTTTATGTCAAAATCGGTTTTAGACCGCCTAGAGAACAGCGATAGTAAATCAGAACCACTTGCAGAATTGAGTGATAATGATTTGTGGGGGAAATTCCTCATCAGACACTGAAAACGATTCTGCGACTTTGCTCAGTGATGTGCGAACTTGGCGCTCTATTTCACATTTCAGTGTTTTTAGTTTGATTATATTATTGAATAAAATTTATTATTATTATGTTATTATTTTTTATGATTATTTATTATATTATAATTTATGATTTTGTGTTTCAAATTTTAACATACCTGGGATGTTTACTAGACTCTTGTTCGGACAGATTTCAGTGAGTTATTCCTAAAAATTACAGGCCTGCAATAAAAAAAAACATATTTCCATGCAAAAAAGCATACCGCTTTGAGCACAGAAATACTGACATAATCAGACCGCTAGGGAGGTTAATGTGAACGGACACCAGTGAAAACAACATGATTTCCATTGTCATGTGATTCTGTGTGACTCAGATTGCATCTGAAATTGCACTAGTGTGAATGGAGCCTTCATTTTTCTCTGCTGCAGTAACACTTACAAGTCTTGTCCGTCCCACAGCCTGTTATTGGGCAGAAAAGGGAGAAGCAGAAGAGAAGAGTGATGAGCTCATCTCTCTATCACTCTGCTCTCTTCTATCTGCAATGTTCTTTTTTTTTAGTACATGAGCACTGCAGCACAACCGATTGGCTCCTTGTAGTGCTTCACCCCCAAAAGTTTGAGCTTTGCTGTAAAGTGGTTTGTAAGGGGCCATGTCAAATTCAGGGATTTGCACTACTTCCATTTAAAAACACATTTAAGGATATAATAACCTATACAGCAGTGGTTCTCAACCTTCCTAATGCCGTGACCCTTTAATACAGTTCCTCATGTTGTGGTGACCCCCCAACCATAAAATTATTTACCCAGTAATTATAATTCATGAGTGTCGTTTTACCTCCAATACTGCTGCTTTCAACACAGTAGCTGCTTTCTACACAGTAGCTGCTTTTAACAGAGTAGCTGCTTTCTACACAGTAGCTGCTCTTTACACATCCGAAATATGTGTTTTCTGATGGTCTTAGGGGACCCCTGTGAAAGGGTCGTTCGACCCCCAAAGGGGTCACGACCCACAGGTTGAGAATCGCTGCTATACAGAGACACAATAGTCATATCAGCCTGACGTTAAAGTGATACTAAGTCCTCATGCACACTGGGCTTTTTTACAGCGGCTGTATTTGGCTTTTGACATTTTTTTCTACGTTTTGTGGCAGGGACAGTTTTGGGCTGGGAAAAAACCCAGGACTAGTGGAGTCCTAGAGGAGTTTTTTTATCTGTAAAAATGCACTAACGCTGAACAATTCTAAAAAAAGCAGCAAATGCGGTAAAACGCCGTAAACAGGTGTTTTTAAATGTCTTTTTGACAAAAAAAGATTTATTTTTGCAAAAAAAAACTGCTAAAAATGCAAACACAGAAAAATGTGGGAAAACGCAGCTATACACAGATAAACGCAGAAAAACGCAGCGAATGCAAAAATGCTAAAAAACTCACGTTTTTAACATGACTTTACACAGCTACGTTTACCAGCGTTATCAAAACGTCCCATGTGCATGAGGACTAAAGGTTCAGAAAAAAAAATGAGTAATGATAACAAACATGTCATACTTACCTGCTCTGTGCAATGGTTTTGCACAGAGCATCCCTGATCCTCCCCTGCTGATGCTCCTGGCTCTTCCCCCCTGCTGAGTGCTCCCAGAGCAAGTATCTTGCTGTGGGGGCACACATGTGTGCTCGCTCCTGAGCCGCCTCTGTATGTCTGTATAACTTACAGAGCATGACTCAACACCGCTCCCTGTTCCCTCCTCACTGGCTGTGATTGACAGCAGCGGGAGGGTTAACAAAGTATCTCTAAAGTTGATCTAATGAGGTTATGTACATATGTTGAAAGGCTGATGCCCTTGCTGCAGGACTATAGACTTAGCTTACACTATAACACCAATGAATTTACTGCAAATCATACCTTTTTTTTAAATTATTTTTTGAACAATATTCAACATAGGGACAAAAGCCTAATTTTGAGCGCCACCAAGTTGTTTTTGCATACATAACCCATGCATTGGTCGATGATGTCACAAAGGGATGTGGTAAACCAGTGATGTCACTGGATGGCCCCACCCCTTAGTTATTTAAGAACTGTCAGGAGTCGGAGCTGTCAAATTGAAGAAACCTGTGCTGAGAGCGGAGCCTTTTTTTTTTCTTTCTTCTGGTCGGCAGTGATGGCGGGCATCATCATTGACGGTGGGTCTACACCGGGGGGACGACGACATTTTTTTAATCTTTTTTTTAGTAAAGGACTTGTCCTGTGCTTGTTTACACTACACTTTTTTGGGGGCGAATGAGTAGGGGTACTATGTACCCCAAACTCATTCACATGGGAGGGGATTGGGATCTTGTTAAAATGGGCTTCCAGATTCTAATAAGCCCCCTGCCCGCAGACCTCCACGATTACTAGCCGGAGTTGTGGGGAAGAGGCCTTTGTCCCCATCATCATGGTTCAGGAGGGAGGGGCGCCTTTTTTTTACATTACCGCATGTTTTCACCGCTTTTGTGAATTGTCCCCTAAACCATTTACCGTATTTTTCACTCCATAAGACGCACCTGACCATAAGACGCACCTAGGTTTTAGAGGCAGAAAACAGGAAAAAAAAATTCTGAACCAATGGACTGCAGACATAGTACAGGAGATGACCAGAGACTGCGGACATAGTACAGGAGACGATCAGAGACTGCATACATAGTACAGGGGATGACCAGAGACTGCGGACATAGTACAGGAGATGACCAGAGACTGCGGACATAGTACAGATGACCAGAGACTGCGGACACAGTACAGGGGATGACCAGAGACTGCGGACACGGTACAGGAGATGACCAGAGACTGTGGACATAGTACAGGAGATGGCCAGAGACTGTGGACATAGTACAGGAGATGGCCAGAGACTGCGGACATAGTACAGGAGATGACCAGAGACTGCGGACACAGTACAGGAGATGGCCAGAGACTGCGGACATAGTACAGGAGATGACCAGAGACTGCGGACACAGTACAGGGGATGACCAGAGACTGCGGACACGGTACAGGAGATGACCAGAGACTGTGGACATAGTACAGGAGATGGCCAGAGACTGTGGACATAGTACAGGAGATGGCCAGAGACTGCGGACATAGTACAGGAGATGGCCAGAGACTGCGGACATAGTACAGGAGATGACCAGAGACTGCGGACACAGTACAGGGGATGACCAGAGACTGCGGACACAGTACAGGAGATGACCAGAGACTGCGGACATAGTACAGGAGATGACCAGAGACTGTGGACATAGTACAGGAGATGACCAGAGACTGCGGACACAGTACAGGAGACGACCAGAGACTGCGGACACATTACAGGAGACGATCAGAGACTGCGGACACAGTACAGGGGATGACCAGAGACTGCAGACATAGTACAGGAGATGACCAGAGACTGCGGACACAGTACACGGGACGACCAGAGACTGCGGACACAGTACAGGGGATGACCAGAGACTGCGGACAGCACAGGGATGACCAGAGATTGCGGACACAGTACAGGAGATGACCAGAGACTGCGGACAGCACAGGGATGACCAGAGACTGCGGACAGCACAGGGATGACCAGAGACTGTGGACAGCACAGGGATGACCAGAGACTGAGGACAGCACAGGGGATGACCAGAGACTGCGGACAGTACAGGAGATGACTGCTGACCTTTGGGGAGGGGGGGGGGAGGGGGTACCTGAATTTGACATGTACCCGCTCTTACTTCCGCGTAGTTGTTCTTTGATCTTACCTGTTCCTCTATCCAGCGGCGCGCTGTCTTCCCGGCTTCTGTAGTGTCGGCGCTCGGCATGACAGCCGGGTGCCCAGTGCGCATGAGCGAGAAACACTTGCGCTTTGTGATTGGTCCGGCGGCTTCTGGGATCTGTCATGTGTCCCAGGTACCGCCTTACCATTCACAAAAAGCACCGCTTCTTGCGCATGTGCACTTGACACCCGGCTGTCATGCCCAGCGCCCACACTACAGAAGCCGGGAAGACAGCGCGCCGCTGGATAGAGGAACAGGTAAGGTCAAAGAACAACTCTGCGGAAGTAAGAGCGGGTACCTGTCAAATTCAGGTACCCGCTCCCCACCTCCCCAAAGGTCAGCAGTCATCTCCATAAGGTCCCGCTGCAGAGCTGAGTGGCCGGCCACGTATTCTGACACGGCGGCGGTGGAAATACCGGACCGGCCGCTCCATATTCGCTCCATAAGACGCACTGACATTTTCCCCAAATTTTTTATGGGGAAAAAAGTGCGTCTTATGGAGCGAAAAATACGGTATATGATGTCAAACATTTTCACGTTTTTTGGATGAGATTTTTTTTGTTTATTGCTCCAACCATGTTTGGCCATAGTGCATTCATAGCAGGTAGCCAGTTTGGGTGAAGGCAAGGTATCCTACTGGTATGGTTTGGATGGTGCGAAAAATATTATAACAAATAGGGGTTGAATATGAAAACTTGTAGGGGGAGATTTACTAAAACTGGAGCACTCAGAATCTGGTGCAGCTGTGCATGGTAGCCAATCGGCTTCTAACTTCAGTTTATCAATTAAGTTTGGACAATAAACCATGGAAGCTGGTTGGTTTCTATGCAGACCTGCACCAGATTTTGCACCATGCAGTTTTAGTAACTACCCCCCCGTAGTCTCCCTAGTAGGAAGGGAATCCAATTATACGGCAACAATGCTGACCTCTTAACCACTGTGCTGCCTAGTTTTACCATTTACTACCCCATAAAATGTAATACTGTGTGATAAAAATGGTGTTTTCATACTGATTGTGCCCTCTAGCGGGACCGCCTGAATTTCATAACTGCCTAGACAAAATTTTAATCTCTTAGCAAATAAAAAGCTCTGACATATGTTTTCCTGGAGTTTGGACCAACTTCAGTATTACTGAAATCTGGTGTCTATCTATCCATTCAGTCATATCTGACCCTTTGGCAATTGCATGGACTGTCACTTGTAAGTGACTTTTTCCATGAATTTTCTTAGCAATTATTTTACAGGGTAGGTTGCCAGGTCTTCTCCCAACCCCTACCATGCAGAAGATCCTGCATGGATCCCAGGGATGAAACTAGGACAATTTAGACAGGAGCCAATTAATCTACCAGCATATCTTTGGAGTGTGAGAGGAAACCAGAGTACCTGGAGAAAACCCACACAAGCACAGGGAGAACATGCAAACTCCATACAGGAATCACCATGGTTGGGAATTGAACCCATGACCCATTTACTGCATGGCAGATGTGTTAACCACTAAGCTACTGTGCCACCCAGAAATCTGGTGTAGTTTCCCACAAATTCACAGCTCCAGTCATCCAGCACTAGTCCACTTCTGAGTTTAGTGACACCTTGAGGCTGATTTAAATAGGCTGTTCAAATAGATGGAAAGAGGATTTTCCCTTAGCTTAGTGAATATATATATATAATATAAAGAGCGGTCAAACTCGCTTGTGTGATAACAACCAGGAAGGCTAGTGGGCACAATCCTCCTCTGAATCCCCCAAGAGAGATAGGTCAAAGGTCCTCCTACAGCAATTCCCCATTGGGTAACTTTATCTACTCCAGAAAGGTACAATTTTGGCATAAAATTTTGGCCGCGGCACTTTTATAGGTGTAAATAAATAAATACTCAAATAATATATAATATCTTTAAAATTTTCTTATTATTTTTATATACTGCTGAACGTTAACATCCAAAACTGAATTTCTCAGTCATCAAGGATTCGAGCATAGCATAAATAAAATACAACACAAGTCCCCCCTTTTTTTCTGTAAGGGTGACAAACCACATAAAGTGCCATGCAACACAGGGTGGGAGGGTGAGGAGCTCGCTGAGCAGCGCTGACCAACTGGCGCAAGTCCTCCTCAGATGGTTCCTTATAAAAAACAGCCTTTGGAATACAGAATAAAAATAAATAATTAATGTGCATGCAGTGCAGCGCTTAATAAATCTGAAATACATAAATAGTGATAATATAAAATGTCCAAAATGAAGAATGAATCAGAAGAAGATAGTCCCCAAAGGCTGTGACGAAACAGGGAAATTTCCAAGGATAGCTGATGTGTCACCAACCTGTCAGGCTCCGCCCAACAGTATCTTTAGTGGTCCACAGAACGGGGTTCCCCGGGACGCGGAGTTTAAGTCCCAGTCTGTCTTTTCACCAGGGCCCCTGATGGTGGGGATGGACTTGGTGCAAGACTGAAACCAGGTTGCGACCCCTGGGTGCACCCAACTATGGTAGAGGGGTCCCGCTGAGGGTATATGCAAGGGATGAGCCTGCTGTGAAGGGGTTGACAGGTCCAGGTCCAAGCAGGATGGATGGATCACTGCCAGGAGTGAGCGTGGTCAGACTAGCCGGGTCGGTAACAGTGGGGACAGGTGTGGTACAAAAGCAGCAGACAAAGAGTAGTCAGGTCACACGCCGGGTTCAGTAACAGGAGGTCCAAATAACAGTAACGACAGGCAGAGGAATGGTCAGGGACGAGCCGGGGGTCAAAGCAGGAGAAGGTCAGCATGGATCAGAACAGGCAGGGTCAGCAACAAGGAACGCACTACAGGAACACAGGTAACAGGAACTAGACCTTGCGGCAATGAGAACACTGCCTGGCCAGTTTAAATAGCGCGCCCTGCACCGCCATTGGTGCCAGGTGCGTGCCCGCGTGCTCGAGTGCACATGCGCCACCGCGATTGCTGCCGCGGACGCCCAGGTCCTAATGCCCGCATATTGAAGTTCCTGGGCGATCCGCGCATGCGCAGATTCGCTCCGCGGCAGAGTCAATGGTCCCTGACCTGGCCCCCCTACGGGCAGCCTCCGGATGCCCAACTGACCCCTTCTTGACGGCTGGTTCCGAAAAAAATCCTGCACAAGTCTTTGGGCGTGCACATTTTGGGCCGGCTCCCACGAGTTTTCCTCAGCCCCATATCCATTCCACTTAACCAGAAACTGAGTTTGGCCTTTCCTTTTCCTACAATCTAAGATAGCTTCAACTTCAAACTCCTCCTCCCCGTCCATGTTTACTGCCTACGGAGGTTTAGACCTCCGATCCGGAAAGGGGTCTGGTGTCGCTGGTTTTAATAGAGACACGTGGAAGACTGGATGGATTTTCAGAGACTCAGGAAGTGTGAGCTCGTATGCCACCTCATTGATTTTACGTTTTACCCGGAAAGGACCCAGAAACTTGGGTGCCAGTTTCCTCGATGGACAGGACATTTTTAAATTTGCGGTGGACAACCAGACCTGGTCCCCTGGGTGCAAGCCTAACTCCCCTCTTCTCTTCTTATCAAATGCCCTCTTTTTGTCACCCTGGGCCTTTGCCATTGCTTCCTGTAGTACCTTGCTATTGGAAGACAAAAAATGTAACATATCCTGCGTGGCCGGGACCGCGACCTCCGGCATCAGATCTGGCAGAAATACAGGGTGGAACCCGTAATTCGCAAATAACGGGGATTGTTTTGTAGTAGAATGACTCGCATTATTATATGCGAACTCCGCACGTGGCAGGAGAGTTAACCAGTCATCTTGGAAGAAGGTGGTATAGCACCTGAGGTACTGCTCTAGGGTCTGATTTGTTCGCTCGGTCTGACCATTGGTCTGTGGGTGGTAAGCTGAGGAGAATGATAGCTTAATTCCAAGGGTTTCACATAGAGCCCTCCAGAACCTAGACGTAAACTGAACCCCTCTGTCAGATACAATATCCCTGGGAATCCCGTGGAGTCTCACCACTTCCTTAATAAAAACTCGTGCTGTCTCAAAAGCCGTAGGTGTGTCTTTCAGAGGTATAAAATGGGACATTTTGGAAATGCGATCTACAATCACAAAGATTGCTGTGTGGTCCTGAGAGGGTGGAAGTTCCACAATAAAGTCAATGGAGATCATTGTCTATGGTCTGTCAGGTATTGGTAATGGACGCAAAAGGCCCCAAGCCTTGTCCCGAGTCGGTTTGTTTCTCTAACAAACGGGACAGGTCTTAACGTATGATTCGCAATCCTTGGCCATATTAGGCCACCAAAATGTACGCTGCAACAGCTCCAGGGTCTTGCGTACTCCAAAATGCCCTGCCAACGGATGATTGTGGCAATATCCTAGCACTAACGTACAGGCTTCCGCAGGAACCACAATCTGATCCTCCTTCCAGAGCAGCCCTTCCCTATTCAGTAAGGGGACACCAGGTAGACCTAGCATTCCCACAGACGCGGTCTGTAATCTAGAACGGAGCTCAGATTGGAGGACCAGGAAATTCCCCGAGGACAGGATAGTATCCGGCTTGGGAAACTCTTCAGGGTCCCCAAACATGCAGGAGAGCGCGTCTGGCTTTGTATTCTTTGACCCCGGCCTATAGGTGATATGGAATGAGAACCGTGAAAAGAAAAAAGCCCACCTGGCTTGACGTGGCCTTAGACTGCAAACATGATACAGGAGATTGCTGACAGGATACAGTAGATAGTCAGCTGAGCCCGCCCGATACTGCCGAGCGTGCCCGAGCACTGCCGAGCCCGCCTTTCCCGCCTGAGCACTGCTGAACCCGCCACCCCGACCGGGCATCACCGTGCCCACCACCCACACCCGAGCACTGCCGAGTCCGCCTCCCCCTGCTCGAGAACTGCCAATCCTGCCCCCCTGCCTAAATCCTGCCTCCCGCCCAAGACCTGCCAAGCTCTCTTGCCCTGCCAAGCCTTGGTCCCTTGTTCCTTCTGCCTGGGGGAAGTGCCCTGAAAAATGCCGCCCTAGGCAAATGCCTTGTTTGCCTTGCGGCAGATATGCACCTGAATGGGAAAGTAATTTTACCTAGAAAATGTCATAGCTCCAGAGCACCATGTGTGTGTACGTTGATCTGTATCTGCAAGGGGTACAATTCCAGCCTTCAGTGCCTCCTGTAAAGCCCACTAGTGGACCCATAAAAAGAGTCAACCACTGTCCTCTCCACTTCTCTAGTGTCCCACCATGTCAATTCAATTAAAAAACACAATGGACACTGCCTGCAAATCTAGGAAAACTAGCGGTGTAAGTAGGAATATTTAAATTCCAGCCCTGTTTATAGTGAAGTAAAAATTGTTAAGCAACGATAAAGAAGAATGCATGAGAACATTTGTGTGGCATTTGCAGATCTTAAATGAAGTCATTCAATTTGTCGTTGAAGAGACCGAAGCTTAATAAAATGTTACATCAGCTAATCAACATAAAAAGTCATAAGGAATCGTCATAAATCTCCAAGACGAAACAACATATATCTTGTAACGGAACAATAAAAATAAATATATGTGCTGTCTGTATCTGACTCATTACGAAGGGGCTGGAAAACTTCCAAAATCAGCTCGGGTTGTACAAGGAAAACGGATTGGAGTCTGTTCAGGATGCAAGACTTTTTTTCTCTAACGCTTTGCTACCAGGAATCCCATATTTATATAGTAAATGTATAAGTGAATTATTAACGTAAAGATCAAGGATCACAAAAGCAAAGACATTTAGGATGTGAAGGAATTCCCTCATATGAGCTTAATGCCAATAATTTAAGCAAGATGGAACTTGATACATTTTTGTGAACTTCTCCCTGCTTTTTTTTAAACCTATTCAATATATATAAAAAAATAAGTTAAATCTCTCTAGAAATCCCTCCCTTGTTGGGTTCTGCCAAACATTCTGGTGATTTAGCCTAAATGTTTTTCAAAATTGGACTTGGCTGTCCTCATCCTCAACTGTACCTCCACTGTGCAATGAAGATGTACTGTATGTTCAGCCGGGAATGGCTACTTTTTAGCAATTTTATTCCTCAGAGATAGAAATAGAAGCCTGGAGGTAGTCAAAACAGGGGCCACATCTCCAACAGGAGTGTTCGGTGGGCCTGAAGAACGATGAACTAGTTCTACTATTTCATGACATGAGGTCACTGATGACTAGATGGCCAGCCAAACATAGCAGCGGCAGCATGCATTGGCCCTGGTATGACTCTATGACTAATCTGCATACCTACACTATTCTTATATATTTTTTGAAGAAAAATAAGACTTTTCTTTAGTGTTTTATTTAAAATATCTTGATCTGTTTTTATTATAGGCTAATGTAGAAAATTAAAATCAATGGCTAAGTGGTTAGCACCTCTGCCTAGCAGCATTAGGGGCGGTGGTTCAAATCCCAACCACGGCACTACCTGCACAGAGTTTGCATGTTATCCCTGTGCCTGCATGGGTTTCCTTCCACACTCCAAATATATGCTGGTAAGTTAACTGGCTGTCTAAAGTTGGCCCTGGTATGTAGGAATGTGAGTTAGAGACCTTGGACTGTAAACTGCTTGAGGGTTAGGTACGGACGTGAAAGTACAATATATATGTAAAGGGATACACAAATTGAAGGTGCACATAAATATCTGTAATAAACAATATTATTTTAAATGTATTTATTATTTTTCATAATGCAACTGTATCTGACATTCACATTATTAAACAGATGGCATCAAAGATGAACACCTGTAGCCTACAGGTAGCAGTGCTCACTGTAGGCTTAAAATGGTTGTAAACCTAAGACATGAAATATGAACAAAGCGTATCCCTCTCAGGGGCGGACTGACCATTTGGAAACTCGGGCACTGCCCGAGAGCCCGGGGTCAGTAGGGGGCCCCATGAGATGCCCCTGGTACCTTTTTCATAGGCTTTTTTGAGTTTGGGCAAGGACACAGGGGCCCCATGATCCCCTATTGCCCGGGGGCCCCATGAGTTGTCAGTCCGCCCCTGATCCCTTTATAGTGTGCACAATTAAGAGCACTAAAGGGGTTATTTACTAAAACTGGAGAGTGCAAAATCTATTGCAGCTCAGCAGAGAAACCAAAGAGCTTCCAGATTTTATTGCCAAAATTTAATTGAACAAGCTAAAGTTAGAAGCTGATTGGCCACCATGCACAGCTGATTTCGGTCTGCTTCTTTGTTTCTCAGCATGAATCACATTTGACAAGTTTTCCTGACACCAAGAGAAAATTGGTGACAGGGTTGGGACCTCCAGTATATTTACAGCCTCAACTCTGTTCCTGTGAGCTGTGTGGAGGTGGGTGCGTCTCTCCCCTCCAATCTGTTCTCTGAGCTCTACACTGTGTACTTTCTGCTCTCCGCCCCCTTTTTTTGAACTCTCAGACAAGCTTAATAAAGTCAGCACTTTGAACACTTGTAGAGAGGAGACTTGCAGATAAACAAGTACAACGTATGAAGGAAGATTTGTTTCACCCTTTGTGTAGCACCTGAGGCCAATCACTTCACTGGGTATATTGGAGGGTTTCAGCCACTTGAAGGCTTTAATTTTTATCTATGGGGTCTCCAGCCTGCTTGTGACCATTCAGACTGATTTAATAGGTATTCAGAATTTTACTTTGAATACACAGTCATGAGCAGATAAAATACACTACTCAAACTAATTAAAGTCTAAAATCTATACTGATATGGATGGGTAATTTGTTAGGAACGTAAGGTTGTCCCATTGTTTGATGGAAATTAAAATTATCAACCTACAGAGGACTGAATTCAAAGACACCCGAAAATCAAAGTGAAAATATAATGCAGCAGGCTAGTCCATTTTGCTGAACTTTCATTGCAGCAACTCAGAATGGTCCTCAGTAGTTTGAATGGCCCCCACGTGCTTGTATGCATGCCTGACAACGTCGGGGGAGGCTCCTAATGAGACAACAGATGGTGTCCTGGGGTATTTCCTCCCAGATCTGGACCAGGGCATCACTGAGCTTCTGGACAGTCTGAAGTGCAACCTGGCGGTGTTGGATGGACTGAAACATGATATCCCAGAGGTGTTCTATTGGATTTAGGTCAGGCGAGCGTGGGGGCCATTCAATAATATCAATTCCTTTATCCTCCAGGAACTACCTGCATACTCTCACCACATGAGGCCGGGCATTGTCGTGAACCAGGAGGAACCCAGGACCCATTCCCATTGCACCAGTGTAGGGTCTGACAATGGGTCCAAGGATTTCATCTCAATACCTAATGGCAGTCAGGGTGCCATTGTCTAGCCTCTAGAGGTCTGTGCATCCCTCCATGGATATGCCTCCCTAGATCATCACTGACCCACAACAAAAATAGTCATACTGAACGATGTTACAGGCAGCATAACATTCTCCACAGCTTCTCCAGACCCTTTCATGTCTGTCACATGTGCTCAGGGTGAACCTGCTCTCATCTGTGAAAAGTACAGGGTGCCAGTGGCAGGCCTGCCAATTCTAGTGTTCAATGGCAAATGCCAATCAAGTTCTGAAGTCTGTTTCCGATTGTTTGGTCAGAGACATTCACACCAGTGGCCTGCTGGAGGTCATTTTGTAGGACTCTGGCAGGGCTCCTCCTGTTCCTCCTTGCACAAAGGAGCAGATGCTGGACTTCCTGATGGGTTAAGGACCTTCTACAGACCTCTTCAGCTCTTCTAGAGTAACTGCCGATTTCCTGGGATCTCCTTCATGCTCTTGAGACTGTGCTGGGAAACACAGCAAACCTTCTGGCAATGGAAAAGTGCCATCCTGGAGGAGCTGGACTTCCTGTGCAATCTCTGAAGGGTCCAAGTATCGCCTCATGCTACCAGTAGTGACAATGACCCTAGCCAAATGCAAAACTAGTGAAAAACAGAAAAGATGAGCAGGGAAAAAGATTTCAGTGGCCCCCACCTGTAAAATCATTCCTGTTTTGGGGGTCATCTCTTTGTTGCCCATCTAGTACACCTGTTGTTAATTTCATTACCACCAAAGCAGCTGAAACTGATTAACAACCCCCTCTGCTACTTAACTGACCAGATCAATATCCCAGGAGTTTCATTGACTTGACGCTATATTCTGATTAAAAAGTGTTCCTTTAATTTTTTTGAGCTGTGTATATAAACAGGAGTTTGCTTTTCCTATTATTGGATAATTGAATTGCATTTTCACACATTTTATTGAGTGAAGAGTTCAAACATATTTAGTAAATTAGTCTTATTGTATCAAAGCTGATATTGTAATTGCATAATCAGGTTCCTGATTGTCGGTGGGGACATGGGTGTCAGTGACAGCTAAGATTTAGAGTAAGACGCACACAAGGGGGTTGATTCACTAAAGGCAAATAGACTGTGCAATTGCTCCAGAGCTTAGTAAATGAGGAGAAGCTTCACTTTGCAAAGAATACCCAATCACATGCGAGGTAAATAAACTATACAGAATTTTTTGCTTGATTGGATAACGGAAAGCAGCAGTGCTTCTCCTCATTTACTGAGCTCTGGAGCAACTGCAGTTGCAAAGGACACAGTCTGCTTGCCTTTAGTAAATCAACCCCATAGTGTTGATTGCTGGCTCTCAAAGAGCAGGATATTTATTTACATATCATCTTCATAGGACATTGTTCTGAGAAATGTTAATAAACAAATTGCAAGCAGGAAAGGGGTTAACCATGACTGAAATGATGGAATCTATTTATGGAGCCCTTCTCCATAGCCGCCTATTCAAAGCCGAACTCTAAGCAAACAGTTAAATATACAGGTGAAATCCATACACTATATTACCAAAAGTATTGGGACGCCCTCCTTTACACGCACATGAACTTTAATGACATCCCAGTCTTAGTCCATAGGGTTCAATATTGAGTTGGCCAACCCTTTGTAGCTCCAACAGCTTCAACTCTTCTGGGAAGGCCGTCCACAAGGTTTAGGAGGGTGTCTATGGGAAGGTTTGACCATTCTTCCAGAAGCACATTTGTGAGGTCAGGCACTGATGTCGGGGGAGGAGGCCTGGCTCGCAGTCTCCGCTCTAATTCATCCCAAAGGTGTTCTATCAGGTTGAGGTCAGGACTCAGGTGCAGGTCAGTGAAGTTCCTCCATCCCAAACTCTCTCATCCATGTAATAAAATTGTCCAAAATGTCTTGGTTTGCTGACACCTTAAGAGTTCCCTTCACTGGAACTAAGGAGCCAAGCCCATCCCCACACCATGACTACCCCTCCATCAAACTTTACACTTGGCACTATGCATTCAGGCAAGTACTGGTCCCCTTGCAACCACCAAACCCAGACTCGTCCATCAGATTGCCAGACAGAAAAGCGTGATTCATCACTCCAGAGAACATTTCTCCCCTGCTCTAGAGTCCAGTGGTGGCGTGCTTTAAGCTACTGTATCCGACTCTTTGCATTGCACTTGGTGATGTAAGGCTTGGATGCAGCTGCACCTGTGGCCCTGGAGGTGATTGGAATACCTGAATCCAATGATTTGGAGGGCAGACCCAATACTTTTAGCAATATATTATATATACAAATGAGAGCAGATCGGAAGGCTTTGGAGTAATACCCTTTATTTTATATTAAAAAGTAGATAAAAATGCAAGCAAAAATGAATCAGAGCTTATCAATCACTTCTGTTCACCACGGTACTGTGCACCAAAATCTTCTCACCGCCCTTGATAGGAGCTCCAACTGACAAAACTCCTAGATTTTAGGGCATTCCCACCATATATGTGCCATTTTTCTCTTACTCCCACATCCCCTCCAATATAAAGGTGAAATCTCCGGTGTAACGGAACCGGACCCCGACTGCACTAGGGTATTTCCGTTAGACTCCCACTTCCCTGTCTGAACAGCAACCATGGACACCACCCTGACCATACAGGAAATAGACAGCACCAGACTCGTCTTAAAACAGGAAGTCAACTGCTTTATTTTTACACAGACACAAAATATAAACATTCAAGGGAACAACCCACCTCCCTGCATAAGGACACAGGGCGGGGAAAACCAAATTTAGCAACCAGAGACACATCCCAACAGACCGTCCCATCAGGAGGTCTGCTGGAAACACCCCCCACCAAGTCAATACATAAACACATAATAGAACAATGGGACCACATGGCAGTGAATAATGAACAACCCCCACACCAATACACAAACATTACATCCCATAATAGTTTGCTAGAACAATGGGATGCAGCCACATGGCAGAGAACAATGAACAATCCCCACACCAATATTAGAACATTTCACCCTGTACCCCTAACAGGCATAGGGTGCCTTAGACATAAGAGGAACAGGAGGAGCTGAGACAGGGGTCCCCCCACCCCCAAAAGTCACTCCCGTTACATCCAATCTTTGTTTATGAGCCACACTTGGTGTAATGTATCATCGATATATGTAGCTTTTAAACTATTAGATTGTAAGCTCCAAGGTTCAGGGCCCTCCTATCCCTCTTGTATTGAACTGTATAGTTGCTTTATTGTCTCCCGTTATGTTGTAAAGTGCTGAGCAAACTGTTGGTGCGATATAAATCCTGTATAATAATAATAATAATACAAAAAAAGGGTAGTGCACCAGAACTTGTTCTTGTTTGTGTGTTTGCAGTTTTCAGTGCCTGCTGGTTGTGGGAGCAGCAAGATTGTGGTGCTATTGAAGATTAATCATTTTGAAGGCTGGAATTATATTGCACTTTTGGATCCAAAACATTTTTATTTCTGTTCATCTAGTTCTGAGATTTACACAGCTCTGCCGCACAACACATCCATTTGGATGACATCACTTTCTCTGTTTCAGTTGAAGACTGAAGAAGGGATATAGTGGAGTCCTTTCTCTGCCCCAAAATAGCTGTTTGGGCACTGAAGGAGCAGCAGAAGACTGATTGCATCGTCTCTCTTATTACTCAGCAATGCCCTGTCCTTCATTGTCCATTCATCGGCTGTGATCAGAGAGATGACTAAACTCTAGTACTGAACTGCAGTAGAGAAAGATTAGGTCACCCGGCTGTGCTTTCCATGCTTTCCATTAAATCCTTTGGTAGAAAAAACAACCTAAAGCAAAACTCCAGCCAAAAATAACAAGATTAAAATGATTAGCCCATTACAAGAAAAAAAAACAAAGCCAGCCTTTGATGCAATATTTAATTTTTTTTTATAATTTACTTTAATGATGAGTTTACAACAAACAGAGTTGCATACAAACACGATATAACAAACACAGAGCAGCAAAGGAACAGAGAAATAGGCTCATCGATGAGAGGTACATAGATACATACAATGTTGATACATAGCAGTGAATTAGCTATCATTTTCAGACAATTGAGTAGACAAGTTGGAATTGGAAGTATCGGGTGGTTCCCAGACTGCTTCAAAAGTGGGAGCAGAGTTAGCATACAAAGCAGTGAGGTACTCCATTTTTTTAATCTCTGCGATAACTTTCACCAATAGCGTAGGAGGCGTAGTAGAAAGCCAATGCATGGGAATGGTTCTCCTGGCTTCCGTTAAAACGTGGGAGGAAAGTTTCCTTGCAAATTTGGAGAGGCCTGAAAAAGGTAGGCCCAACAAAAAGTGGATGGGCTCAAATGAAATAGCAGCCTGCAAAAGTTGCTGTAGAAGGTTAAGGACCTCTATCCAAAAGGGTGCAATGAAATGGCAAGTTCAAAAAATGTGGAAGAGAGTGCCAGTTTCCTCACCACAGATCCAGCAGACAGAAGAAACATTCGGATTAGGAGCATGGAGAACCTCAGGAGTCCTATACCAAAACATCAGAATTTTATAAGTATTTCCTTTATATACTACACATATAGAAGATTTGGAGGCAGTCTCCCAAATCCTGCTCCAATGATCGAATGCAATGTCACACTTGAGGATTCGGGGCTTTGATGCAATATTTACATTTGGTTAGGAGACTTCCCCTGCAGTACATACTTTTTGCCACTAAATGTCCCATGTCTCAATGCCAGCATCCTTCATTTCACTTCCTTTGAGCCCAGCGACTGGGCAGTGAAAGAAGAAGCAGTACAGTGGTGCTCATCACTTTGTCATTCTGCTCTCTCCTCCTATTAACTGATTGGCTCTTTGTGCTGCTCCTTCCCCTCACAGTCCAGCCCTGCTGTACAGGGACTACAAGACGCTGATACCAGGTCACATTCAGGTGCTTGCATTTAAAAAAACACATTTAATGATGAGTTCAGCTCAGGGGTGGACTGACAATTCATGGGGCCCCCGGGCAATAGGGGATCTTGGGGCCCCTGTGTCCTTGCCCAAACTCAAAAAAGCCTATGAAAAAGGTACCAGGGGCATCTCATGGGGCCCCCTACTGACCCCGGGCCCTCGGGCAGTGCCCGAGTTTCCAAATGGTCAGTCCGGCCCTGGTTCAGCTTTAATGTAGCCTGTTTTCTTGAAGTTGAGCTTTCCAGCCCCGATCCAGCATCTCCAGCAATTATTAGTCATAGCAGCAAGACAATAAAATTTTATACAGCATTTATCAATGATCAGCTTATCACGCTGGCTGAAAATACACTAGAGCTTGCCTTTGAATTTTAATGATACAGTTCTGAACATCTGTTTATACCTGTGGCAAAGAAAGCTGACAGAACATGAGCCCAAAAAATGATATGATTCGTGCATTTGTTGTGTGATTTCCGTTGCAGCGCTCAAGCTGGGACAAGATTTGTAGCAGATAAAGGAAACGCAACCTGCCAAGTAAGGCAGATAAAGATCAGATTCAGATAATATCCTGGCTGAGAATATTACAACAAGTAGCAACCATCCCTTTCTTAGCCCCCTGAAACAATTTCTGTTCCAAGGTTTGAAAAGTGTGTGTCCTGGACGAAGTTATTTAGAAATAAATGCTGGTATTATTATTACCATGTTTTACTGCGATGCAAGGCATGACTCAAGAGTGAGTCATGGGAGTATCATCATACCAGGCCCTCTTCCCATTATTTCTATGCCAAAGAAATAAAAATTGAGAACAAAAACACCAATTCAGAAACAACAGTGAAGGATCGTAAAAGCAATAGACTATCCTACATATGTTTTGCTTTATTTTAAAGTGAACCTGTACTTTGCTCCTACTGGGTAATGTGACAGGTTTGCTTTACAGTTGGGGCCCTTAAACAGCCCTTGACTTTACCAGGGGTTACAGTAAATGCCATAAAACAAATGATATGGTGTTGGTTTACTAAAGGCAAATAATCTGTTTAATTTGCAAGGGACCTTGCACTTTGCAAGACGTTTTTCTCCAGAGCTTAGTGAATGGGATGAAGCTCTGCTGACTTCCATCATCTGGCTATTTTTTTTACTTTTCTTGCTCATGAATGGGTAGTCTTTGTAAAGGGAAATTTCACAACATTCAGTAAACTCTGGGGATAATCCCCTTGCATAATTCAACTTCCTTTCCAAAGTGAACAGCCTATTATACCTCAGTAAGTCAACTCCTAAAGGGTCCAAAAGTCAGGACCAGGTTCTGAACCCACAACCTCTGTTGCATCTGGTAGTAGATCTTTTTGCTGAGCAACTTGAAATGCTGGACAGTGCCTTGCCTGATTACCTGGACAAACTTACTTTTTGTATTGCTAGTGGGTGAACCTTGAACTACTTGCTTCTCCCATGAACCTCCTATTTTAGCCATGCCTTTGCACTTTCTGTTTGCCAGATTATTGTACTCTCTCCAGTCTCTTGTCACTCCTGTTGTCTGTATCTTTGCTACCACTTGTTACCAACCTTTGGCTTGTTCCTCAACTATATAAAAACAATGTAGCGCTAAATAATACAAATATATGCTAAACCAATAAACATGAATATTACATAAAGTGTAACACACTCAATCCCCCTGATTGATACGGAGGCTTGGAGTGAGGAGCGCATACCACTACTGAGGAGTGCCTGTGAAGAGTCTGTCCTTAATAGGATTGGTGTGATCCCCTAAGCGAGCTGACCCTGTGAGGTCGATGTAAGGAGGTGAGGGGGCAATTTGGCCACTAAAGGATTGTCATGTATTGGTCACCTACACATTGTCACTTGCATGCGAGTCAAGTTGGAGCACCATCATTTTATATATATATATATATATATATATATATATAGACTGCGACCTGGACCTAACAAGTAGCAAAAACCTACCTCCACCATTAGGAGCTCTGGTGAATAATGGTTAATGGTTAGAGCCCGCACCTTGAGTGAGCCCACCTCATCTGCCAGAGTGACCTGCCCATGTACTTCTCTTGCTGATCTCTCTACTGCTACAGCTACTGGTCTCCGAGCCTGACACCTGATTGTGACATTAGGGGTATTTGGAACAACTCAGATTATTAAATTCAGGTAAAGGGGGTGAAGGGCACTGTTAATATTACAAAGACATTTTAGGCAATTGGGAGCTTCTAACCTTGTGGTAACAGTTTAAGGGAAGGCATTTTTCTGTTCCAGCATGACTGTGTCTCTGTATACAAAGCCAACTTCTTAAAGACTTGGTTGGATGAGTTTGGTGTGGAAAAACTCTAGTGGCCTGCACAGATCCTTGACCTCAACCCTACTAAACACCTTTGGAATGAACTTGAATACTGATTGCTTACCAAGTCTTCTTTTTCAGCATCAATACCTGACCTCACTAATGTTCTTTTGACTGAATGGGTACAACTTCCCACAGACACCCTCCACAATCTTGTGGAAGGTCCTCCCAAAAGAGTGGAGCAGCAAAGAGAGGTGCTGACATTTTATTAACAGCAATGGTTGTGAAATGTGATGTCCAACACGCTCATAAGTGAGATGGTCAGGTGTCCAAAAAAGTTTAGCCATCCAGTGTATGAGCTATTCAGTTTTTGTAATATTCCACACTTGCATCCAGTCAGTGAACAGCCTGTGAGCTTGGTTTTTTACTAGGATATGTTACTTGGATAGGGAAATAGGTATTATGGGATGCCCAGCCTAACTGAAGCAATGCACGAGGACAACTTCCTTCCTATATATTTATTATTATAGAAACAGATCCTGGACTGTTTTTTCTTGAAAGCCTTCAATCTTTGTGGATCACTAGCAACTGCCCCTTATGGACTAGGAACTGAAAGCTAGCTTAGTGTGTTACAATCTACATGCAGAAGTATCCCCTCTCTAGAACTGCTCCCAGCTCCACAGCCTACAGACACTACCAGCCCTCTTGGCTTTTCTGAAAATCTCCCAGGACAAGGATGAAGGATTCAGCACAGTGCTATCCTTTGAAAGCTTGCTACATGTGACAGTTTCTCCTCTTGTAGATTTCTGGGTGTTCTGATGTATTCACTCTGTCTTCCTTGCTCACCCTGCTCCCAGGCCTTGATCCAGTTCATGCTGTACTGCTGAATGGACCCTCCTGAGTCAGCCTGAGCTTAGCCTGAAGGCCAGTCCCACCTAGACGTAGGGGACCCCTCCCAGGCCACTGACAGTCTCCTCAGCACTAAATCTTCTACCTAACTCCCCTGCTGGCTTGAGTATCCCATATTTATGGATTGGTATCACCACTCTACCAGGGCCTTCAAACCTGGGATTGGTTGAACTTCCACAAACATGCAGATTAGGTCCCCACCTCTTCCACCCACTGGCTTCTGGAAGGTTCCATGGTCCTCCAGAACCAGGTGGAGGTGATAGAGTCCCAGCCTGTTAAGCCATCCACTTTGACCTGCAGTAACCTGACCTTAATCACAGACTCACACAGTTACCATGGGGTTTATTTACTAAAGCTGGAGAGTGCAAAATCAGACTCACTTCTGCATAGAAACCAATCAGCTTCCAGGTTTCATTGCCAAAGCTTCATTGAACAAGCTGAGGTTAGAAGCTGATTGGTTTCTATGCAGAAGGGAGTCTGATTTTGGACTATCCAGCTTAAACAATAAACCCCCATGAGTCTTACACAATAATAGATTCGACTGCACTACACTAGTAGCACACCCAAGGGTGCTATACTAACAAGGCCCCAGTCCTATCTAGGGTTGTCAACCATCAGTAAATTTACAGACAGTTTGTAAAAATCAGTGATTTTTACAACTGTCTGTAGATATCAGGGGCTGATAATTTGTCATGCTGTGTTGATTTTTTAAGTGTAAACCAGGCAAATTACTTGTTATGGGTATTGTCAGTGTTCCTATATCCTCTTGAAGACCAAGCCTTTTCTGGAACTTTTTGTTTACAAGCAAAAATCAGTATTTTTTGCTAGAAAATGACTTAGAACCCCCAAACATATATATTTTTAGCAGAGAATAAAATGTCGATCTTTGCAATTTTTTATGTCCCACGGTATTTGCGCAGCTGTTTTTCAAGCACAATTTTTCGGGAAAAAATACACTTTCATGAATAAAAACAAACACACAATATATAACCCAATTCCTATGTAAAATATGAAAGATGGTGTAACGCTAAATAAATAGATACCTTACATTTCATGCTTTAAAATTGTGCACTCTCGTGGAATGGTGACAAACTGTGACACTTAAAAATTTCTATAGGTGACGCTTTAAAAATATTTACAGATTACCTGTTCAGAGTTACAGAAGAGGTCTGGCGCTATAATTATAACTTTCCCGGCGATACTTCACATGTGTGATGCAAACACCGATTATATTTGCATGCACAACTTTATTTATTACATTGTCCCTTTAAATTTTTTTTTGATCACTTTCATTCCTATTACAAGGAATGCAAACATCCCTTGTAATAGAAATAAGTAATGACAGGTCCTCTTTATGGAGACATCAAATGTCTCCTTTATCTTTAAAAGCATAGGATAATAAAAAAAAAGACTGACCTTATGTTTTTAAAACCTCCTAGATCATAGAGGTGAAGAAAGATGATCTGGTCTTTCCTCATCTCTGTGTCCAGCAGCCACAACCACCGAAAAGGATTCCAAGCTTGCAGGTGAGAACGGTAAGCCCTCCCATTGCTTTTAAATGCGATCCAGCAGCTAATCAGCTGCTCGGAATGCTTTTATCTGAAAGAGAATCGGCTGCTGGAAAAAAACAAAACAGAGTTATGACTGATAGTTTCATCCATAACCCCAGTATACCACTTGCAAACCAATGTATATAGATGTATTCTGGTCGGCATGTGGATATTGTGTTTATACTGTTTAACCCCTTCCTGTCCAGCCTATAGCAATAATATTGCTACAGTGCGGCATGGGTGCGCAAAATCACGTATATATACGTGATTTTGCACCACTGGGTAGGGGGCAAGCGCGAGCTGCACATGCGCCCATCCCACGCTGCTATTCGCAGCTTCAGCTATCAATCACCGGGTCCCAGCTGGTGATTACTTGCTGGCATCCGGTGATCGCAGAGCATTACCAACGGAAGGAGAGAACTGTGGGTAAACAATACCGTTCTCTCCTGTCAGCTACGCACACTGCTTGAAACAGTTGAAAGCACACAAACAGCCCACAGTAAAACACACACAGCACACAATTAACCCTTTGATCGTCCCACATGTTAACCCCTTCCTGCCCAGTGCCATTAGTAAAGTGTCAGTGCTTTTCATTAGCACTGATCACTGTATTGGTGTCACTGGGGATGTCAGTGACACCAAGTCAGTTTCCCCCCAGTGTCAGAATGCCCGCCGCAGTCCAGCTATAAGTCGCTGATCGCCACCATTACTAGTAAAAAAAAAAATGTATTGGGATTTTTTTTTAGCAAAGACATGGAGCAGAATACATTTTGGCCTAAATTTATGACGAAATTAGATTTTTAAATTATTTTCTGGAGATGCTTAATAGCAAAAAGTCAAAAATATTGTTTTTTTTCTCAAAATTGTCGGTCTTTTTATTTTTATAGCGCAAAAAATAAAACACATAGAGGCGATCAAATACCAACAAAAGAAAGCTCTATTTGTGGGGAAAAAAGGACGCTAAGTTCATTTGGGTGCAGCATTGCATGATCGCGCAATTGTCAGTTAAAATAACGCAGAGATGTAATGCAAAAAATGGCCTGGTCAAGAAGGGGGGGAAATCCTCTGGAGGGCAAGTGGTTAAATATCGATCGTCTTAGTTTTTAATAGGAGTTTTTTCATTTTTCAGGCTGTCAGTGTAAAAAATGTGCTCCGTCAGTAAATTTTCCACGTTTTGTCAATAAAAATTGCTGTGGGAGGTTTGTAATACTGGTCCCATCTTTCTAGCCTCCGGCAGAGGAGCTTCAAGTGTAGGGGCTGGACTGCTCTGCACAGGATCCATCAGCAACACTGGTTCTAATCTTTCTTTACTCGACTAGACTGTGGCACGCCATCACAATGGTACAGCTTGGAATTGCACAAGAAAGGTGAGGGAACTCCCGGTGGCATTCCTTTGGTGGTGGGAGGGGGGCAGGCTGTGACTGCTGTAGTGACTGAGCTGGATGAGGCTCCCAAAAGCCTGGACACCAGACTATAAAGCCAGAGTCTTCAGGCCAGATATGGAAAGTTATCAAGTCTGCCAATTTCTTCTTGGCGGTCAAAGCAGGTCTGTTACCGCTTCATGAAAAAGCATGTGCATGTCAGCGAGAAGATTGGCACCATAGCGAACAGAATATACATGGATATGGGAAATGGTATTAACATAACACACGCAGAAACCCACACTCACACAGGTTGGCCTGGATGGACTGATGTCTAGACATGTGCGGTTCTTTTAGTTCCGAATTGAAAATCAGACAAATTTTTGGTTATTCGAAGATTCTGATGTATCCAAATCACAATATTTTTTAGTACAGGTACTTATATAACGTCATAAAATTACGCAGCACTTTACATTTATAGTGTGCATCCACATCAGTCCCTAACCCTCAAGGAGCGTACAATCTAAGGCCCCTAACTCACATTCATACATACACATACTAGGGTCCAGGGGCGGACTGACATTTCATGGGGCCCCAGGGCAATAGGAGATCATGGGGCCCCTGTGTTCTTGCCCAAACTCAAAAAAGCCTATGAAAAAGGTACCAGGGGCATCTCATGGGGCCCCCTACTGACCGCGGGCCCTCAGTCAGTGCCCGAGTTTCCAAATGGTCAGTCCACCCCTGCTAGGGTCAATTTAGACAGGAGCCAATTAACCTACCAGCATATCATTGGAGTGTGGGAGGAAACTGGAGTACCCTTCGCTCCTCACAGGACCTCCTACTCTCTAGCTCCCTGATCTCCTTCCACCCCCAATTGCAGGATTTCTCCAGGACTTCCCCCATCCTCTGGAACTCCCTACCCCAATCCATCAGACTGTCACCTACCCTCCTCACCTTCAGGCGCACCCTGAAAACCCACCTCTTCAGGGAAGCCTACCCCACCCTCACCTAACAACTGACCTCCTCCACTCCTCCCACCACTCCATCCCCCACAGCCATTTCCTCCTGTACCACTATCCCCTCCCTCCTAGATTGTAAGCTCGAAAGAGCAGGGCCCTCGAACCCCTTGTGTATTGTATTGTTTCTGTCTTGTCTCATGTTCTGTCCCCCTTGCTATTGTACAACGTTGAGCAAACCCTTTGGCGCTATATAAATACTGTATAATAATAATAATACCCGGAAGAAACACACACAGACACAGGGAGAACATGCAAACTCTAAGCAGGTGATGCCAAGGTTGAGCTTCGAACTAACGACCCTAGTGCTATATGAGGGATTACAAGAAGCACATATAAAGACCAATGAAATTACTAATACTGGCTGTGTTTAAAATGGTTAAAAATAGTTTTTTAAGGAATACATAAAAATATTAAATAGTGGCCTTTTATATCTTCCGGGAGGTCAGTTTATTTTCAGTATCTTCCACACAATATAAACCCAATCTAATTTCAGAAAAACTATGACCCTCCACACAGAATATGCACATTTTATTGATCCTTTGCTTCTAAAGGCTTGGTAACAGAAGTTAAATATTTAAATCTCAGTCCTTGTGCAGGGCCATTTATTCTCAAATTTTATGGTGACTGACTTGGTCTGAATATGGAAAATTAAGCAATGTGAAACAAAAACGAGAAGCGCACCATTCTTGCGCATTACCTCAGTAACCAAATTTATTACTTAAAGAATGGTACTCACAAACAGCGAATAAAATCAGGCATGTAGTCCTCAAAGGGACTTTAGAGATAGGGAGCCAGCGCGAATCCCATCATGGGGGTAGACACTCAGTACAGCTGACGTGTTTCGAAGGCCATGCCTTCTTCCTCAGAGCGCAAGGTTGGTGTGCTTCTCGTTTTTTGTTTCACTTTGCAGTATTGGTCGGGCTTCCCCAGCCTTGTTTGGAGCTGCACAACCTTTAATACACTGGTGGTTTCCTTTTTCTGGGTTTGGTTCCATCTACTCGCCACCGGCCTGGGTCCTACAGCGCAGGAGAAAACGCATCTGGTCTATGGAAAATTAAGCCCAGTCTTGGGATGGGAGGTTTCATGTCTACGTGGATGCAATGATTGCTTATATTGACCATGGAAGGAAACCGGAGTACCTGGAGGAAACCCATGCAGGCACAGGGAGAACATGCAAACTCCAAGCAGGTAGTGTCATGGTTTGGATTTGAACCAATGAGCCTAGTACTGCCAGGTAGAAGTGCTAACCATTTAGCCACTGTGCTGCCCGATAGTAACAAATTTGTAAAAATTTGAAATAACGAAACAAAATTACGTCCAAAATTTGAATCTAATTAAAAAAAGATATTGAATTTAAAAACAAGAGACGAATGAAATAGAATAGAAAATAAAGGAAAAGAATAGAATAGAACATAAAAGAATAGAAGAGAAGAAAATAGAATAGAAAATAAAATAATAGACTAGAATGGAAAAGAATAGAGTAGAACAGAACAGAATAAAATAGAAAATAAAAGAATAAAATAAAATAGAATAGAAAATAAAGGAATCGCAATAAAAGAATAGCAAATAAAATAATAGAATAGAGTGGAATAGAAAATAAAAGAATAGGCTCATTCTTTTCCCCTCCGTTTCTTTTCTCCTTAAAACTATACAAACTGGAAGGCCAGCCATGCATTGGTCCGCTCTTCTGGGATAACTGTGATGGCAATTAATGCACTATGTTGGTATTATATGCCTTAATTGTAACCAATTTTGTTGGTACCTAAAAGTGCAAATATTGATTTGTTTTGTTCATGTATACCTCAGTTGGTCGATGAGGCCGAGTATACGATAGCTTTCCCAATTTTAAGAGCGTGCTATCACCGTGGTGCGACGATAAGCTTGTACTCATTTTCTATCTTGGATCTTTCTATTTTGATGTATTTGTTAAAATTTCAATAAAAAAGGTTTGAAAATAAAAGAATAGAATAGAATAGAATAAAATAAAATACATAACCCTCCTTCCGAAATTTGAATTTCAAATAGAATAGAATAAAACAGAATAGATTAGAATAGAATAGAAAAGAATACTGTAAAACAGAACAGAATAAAATAGAATAGAAAATTATTAAGAGAATAGAATAAAACAGAATAGAAAATAAAGGAATTGAATAGAATAAAAAATAATAGAATAGAAAATAAAAAAACATAATAGAATAGAAAAAAAAACAATAGAATAAAATAGAAAGAATATTCTTTCTATTTTATTCTAATCTATTGTTTTTTTGTTATAGAACCATTTACCAAAATTTGAATAGAATAAATTCGAATTCTGTTTCGATACGTTTAATTCAGTTCGACCGAATTTGGAAAATGTGATTTGATTTAAAAAACGAATAAATTACACTAAACTTAACAAATTCCAAAAACGAATGAAAGGAATTGAACAAAATGAAATTGTTTGAATAACAAATCGAAACAAGAGTAAAGAATTTTTTTTTCGTTCTGCAAGTCCACTTTATGGCATATTTTACAAATTGCTTTGGCATTGGTATATTATTATTATTATTATTATTATTATACAGTATTTATAAAGCGCCAACAGTTTGCTCAGCGCTGTACATTACAAAGGGGGACAGAACATGTGACAGAACAATACCAATACAATGCAAAACATGAGGGGATTGAGGTCCCTGCTCTTTCGAGCTTACAATCTAGGAGGGAGGGATGGTGGCACAGGAGGAGATAGCTGTGGGGGATGGAGTGGTAGGAAGAGTGGAGGTGGTCGGCAGGTTTAGCAGGGGGTGGGGTAGGCTTCCCTGAAGAGGTGGGTTTTCAGGGTGCGCCTAAAGGAGAGGAGAGTAGGTGATAATCTGATGGGTTGGGGAAGGGAGTTCCAGAGGATGGGTGACACCCTGGAGAAGTCCTGGAGGCGGGCATGGGAGGAGGAGACCAGGGAACTAGAGAGAAAGAGGTCTTGTGAGGAGCGGAGTGTGCGTGTTGGGTGGTACTTGGATATTAGGTCAGTGAAGTAGTTCGGGGCAGTATGGTGGACAGCTTTGTACGTCAGTGTTAGGATTTTGAATTTGATCCGTTGGGCAATCGGAAGCCAGTGGAGGGATTGGCAGAGAGGGGTGGCGGAAATGGAGCGGTTGGAAAGGTGAATGAGTCTGGCAGCCGTATTCAGGATCGACTGAAGCGGGGATAGCCAGCGGCGAGGCAGGCCAGTGAGGAGGGAGTTGCAGTAGTCGAGTCGTGATATGATGAGGGAGTGGATGAGCTGTTTATATATATCCCCCATAGCAGTGCCTAGCTTCCTGTGCCTTTTGCCACTAGTTTGCCTATTAACCCTAAAAATAGTCATCATCTACTAACAGGGTTCCCCCCACGGACTTCAAATGGATTCTCCGTTAAGTTCGGGTTCAACTCATTTCAAAATGAATTCCCTCAGTAGATCGAATCCAGCTGGATTTGCTGTGTTATTAGAGATCAATAGTTTTATTAATACATTTCAAAAATGATGCCTTAATGCTAGCAGAAACTCTACCATTTACTCAAATGCTACACTATACACCGATCAGCCATGACATCAAGATGACTCACATATGTTGAGTAGACCCCCCTTTTGCTGCCGAAACAACCCTGACCTGTGGCAGTATGGATGCCACTAGACTTCTGAAGGTATGCTGTGGTATCTGGCACCAAGCCATCAGTAGGAGATCCTTTAAGTCCTGATGTGAGGTGGGGCCTCCATGGATCAAACTTGTGTCTCCAGCACATCCCACAGATGCTCAGTTGGGTTGAGATTTGGAGAATTTCGAGGCCAAGTAAGCACCTCAAACTCACTGTTAAGTTCCTCACTTGGTCACTAGATAGTTAGTCACCACCAGTACTTAGCTACTTGGTACACTTCATAGTGACATCCACATGAATGGCAGGACTACATTTTCCCAGCAGAACGTTGCCCAAGGCCACCGCCCACTTACCTACTTCCCATTGGTGCCATTTTCTTCCCCAGGTAAACGTCTAACACCAGGGGCAGACTGCCAACTCATGGGGCCCCCGGGCAATAGGGGATCATGGGTGTCAGGGCAGGAGCTGTGGAATGGACAGACAGGTCTAATGGCAGGGTCACACACCGAATGACGACAACCACCACCCACAGACCGGAGTCCTTCAGGGCACGGAGTCTAAGTCCCAGGCTGCCCTTCACCGGGGCCCCTGATGGTGGGGATGGACTTGACGCAGCCAGGGACCATCTCGCGGCCTCCGAGACACCCTAGCTGCGGTAATGGCTGCCGCCAATGGCGTGTAGCTGGTAGGAACTAGATAAGACAATAGCGTAGTCGGGCAGGGCGGGTCGATAACAACAGGACAGACAGTACAGAACGGTAGACAAGAATAACAGGTCACAAGCCAGGTTCAGCAACGGGAGGTCAGATAAATGGATAACGCAGAGAATAGTCTAGTCAAAAGCCGAGTCAGTTTCCAGGAGAGCCACGAGAGTAGAAACAGAGCTTGTTGCAACACAAACATACAAGACACGAATGCAAAGAGCATGTGCGGACAACAGGCTTATATGTGATCAACCACACCCCTCTGGGGGATGGACTGCAGAGGCCTGAAGGCATAAAAGACTACCACCATGCTCTGCAGAAACCCAAGATGGATGCCAGCACATGGAGCAGCATAACCTCTGGGAAAAGGTAGGACCTTGACAGTGGGGCCCCTGTGTCCTCACCCACACTCAAATCACACCCAAAAAAGCCTATGAAAGGTACCAGGGGCATCTCATGGGGCCCCCTACTGACCCCGGGCCCTCGGGCAGT
The DNA here is from genome assembly GCF_062004578.1 of Staurois parvus. Lineage (NCBI taxonomy): Eukaryota > Metazoa > Chordata > Amphibia > Anura > Ranidae > Staurois > Staurois parvus. The sequence goes on from NW_028317992.1 coordinate 873,336, forward strand.
GACCGTGTTCCCCAATGGTCATTCCGCCCCTGTCTAACACTCACCTAGCCATCCACATGGTCTAAAAGAAAACATGATTTATTAGACCGACCCCCTTCTTCCATTGCTCTGTGGTCCGGTTCTGATGCTCATGTGCCCATTGTAGACTCTTTTGGCTGTGGACACAGGTCAGCATGGGCATCCAGACTGTTCTGCGACTACGGATCCCCATACACAACAAACTGCAATGTCCAGTTTTTCTGCTTTCAACATATCAACTTCAAGGACACATGTTTATTTGCTGCCCAATATATCCCACCGACTTTCAGATGCCACGGTTACAAGATAATCAAAGTTATTCACTTTACCTGTCAGCAGTGGTGTATTTAGGTTTTGCACTGTCCTAGGCAGGGACGTATTTACCAGAAGGCAAACAAGGCACTTGCCTAGGGCGGCATTTTTTTTAGGGGGGCAGCACCTCCTCCCAGAAGAAGGGATGAAAGAAGGGATACACGCGCCATGGGAACCAGGTGGGATCTGAGAGAGGCTGTGGGCTGCTTGATGGTGTATTTAGAGCCAGACTCTCGTTCCTGGGGATGTCGAAGCTGTGAAGATGAGTGTCTTTCTCTCTGTCATTTGGGGGGTGGGTAGTGGAAGTCTCTCCCAGGTGGGGGGCAGGGGTGTTGTTGGTCAATGTCAGGCTCTCTCCGTGTAAGGGGGAAGGGTGTTGGTCGGTGTCAATGGGGGCAGACGATTTTTGTGTTGCCTAGGGCAGCACAAAACCTAAATACACCACTGGTCCTAGGCAACACAAAAGTTGACACCCCACCTGCAGAGAGAGCCTGACATTGACCAACAACACCCCTGCCCCCCCACCCGAGAGAGCCTTCCACTACCACTGTCCCCCATACACCAGCCACCATCCCCCATGGCGAGAGAGAGAAAGCCACTCACCTTCACAGCTCCGGACATCCCCAGGAAGGAGAGTCGGGCTGTGCATACATCATGAAACCCACAGCTTCTCTCGGAACCCACCAGGTCCCCATACCATGTGTGTCCCTTCTTCCGTCTCTTCGAGGGGCAGTGCTGCCCCCCCCTGAAAAATGTCGGCGTAAGCAAATGCCTTGTTTGCCTTGTGGTAGATACACCCCTGCCTGTCAGTGATCATAATATTATGGCTGATTACAGGGGCGGGCTGATAACTCATGGGGCCCCCGGGCAATAGGGGATCATGGGGCCCCTGTGTCCTTGCCCACACTCAAAATACACCCAAATAAGCCTATAAAAAAGTATTAGGGGCATTTCATGGGCCCCCCTACTGACCCCGGGCCCTCAGGCAGTGCTCGAATGGTCAGTCCGCCCCTGGCTGATTAGTATATGTCCATGTTCATGTCTTTCAGGCCTTTTTTTCTCAGAGAAAAGGACTTCTGAGCCACTTCTTGTCTCCACCCCTCAACCCATGTCCGAGCACCATCCTGGCTCCACTCCCTACCCATCTTCTAGTACCACTGTTTTTAGAGAATACAGAGCCAAGTGGCATTTTGTGGTGCATGGAATTTGTTAATGATAACAAGAAAAGGAGTAAAAGTATATAAATACCTGAAATAAATAAATAAAACAGATCTCCTGCAGCCAACAGCAGTAGACCCCCTTCCCCAGCAACAATAGATTCCCCCAGCAACAATGGACCCCCGCAACAAAATACCACCCCATCAACAATAGACCATCAGCAGCAGCAACAGATCTCCCAGCAGTCAGTATCAATTAAATAGACCCACAAAAATCTTCAAGTTCTCCAAAAAAGTTCACCACGTGTACAAAATGAAATGTCCCCCCTTTTTCAGACGGGACTGTGTAGCAACCGGAAGTGACGAAAGCGGGACCAGAAGTGACGTGATTGGCGCCATTTTGTGTAACTCGGCGGTGGTGAGAGCACTGAAGGGCTTCACATGGTTCAGTTTTACTATCTGCAGCATTTTTGAGCTTGATATTCCTTTTATTCTTGTAAGTGGCTATCTATTTGGGCCGATAAAGAAGGCATTTTGTATGGCACCATTTGGATTTCTCTTTTGTGTTTTGTTTTCCCTTACATGACCATTTGGGAGGTGATCACAGAGGAAGAAGAAGGGTGGCTGTGACCATTTTCAATGCCTTTATACCTAATACCTAATGCCAACCAATCCATGGAATGATACCTGTGACATCTTGGTGTATGGGAGATGGTGATTGTTTTCTTTAAGCGATTTGGCCAACCATGAGAGTGGGGGGCATATTCATTTGGTGAGTGCACACCCAAAAGGGGGGACATTTCATTTTGTACACGTGGTGAACTTTTTTGGAGAACTTGAAGATTTTTGTGGGTTTATTAGGGACTTTTTTTGTTCACATTGATTTATTAGAAGTGGCAGCAATAATTTGGGCACCAATTGCATTTATTGGCACGTTACTTTAACCACTTGCCTACAGGGCACTTATACCCCCTTCCTGCCCAGGGCAATTTTCAGCTTTCAGCGCTCTCACACTTTGAATGACAATTGCGCGGTCATGCAAAATTTTTATCATTTTTTTGAGACAGATAGAGCTTTCTTTTCGTGGTATTTAATCACCTCTGGGATTTTTATTTTTTGCTAAACAAACCAAAAACCACATGCTGACATTTTTGAAATAAAAAAGTTTTTTTCTTAGTTTTTGTTATAAAATTTTGTAAATAAGTGATTTTTCTCCTTCACTGATGGGTGCTAATGAGGCTGCAGTGATGGGCAATGATAGGCTGCGCTGATGGGCACTGATAGGTGGCACTGATGAGGAGGCACTGGTAGGTGGCACTGATGGGCTTTGACAGGCATCACTGATGGGCACTGAAAGGCAGCACTCATATATGGCACTGATAGGCGGCACTGATAGGTGGCACTGACTGGCACTGATAGGTGGCACTGACTGGCACTGATAGGTGGCATTGATTGGCAGCACTGATAGGTGGCTCTGACTGGCATTGATAGGTGGCACTGATAGGTGGCTCTGACTGGCATTGATAGGTGGCACTGACTGGCAGCACTGATAGGTGGCTTCGACTGGCATTGATAGGTGGCACTGACTGGCACTGATAGGCGACACTGAAAGACAGCTCAGATGGGCACTGATATGTGGCATTGATGTGCACTGGTAGGCACTGATATGTGGCATTGATGTGGCACTGATGGGCACTGGCAGGTGGCATGGATGAGCACTGACAGGTGGCACTGCTGGGGCTACACTGATCATCAGGGCACACTGATCATCAGTGCCCTGATGATCAGTGTAGATGTCCCCTCTGAGGAATGCCTATTACCGGCTCTCCTGTCCTCTCCTCTGTCAGCGTGACAGCTCGAGAGGAGAGAAATGACGATAACCGGCATTTCCCTATTTACAGGCAATCAGCTGTGATTGGACACAAGTGATCACATGACCGAGCCGACGTCTTCGGCTGTTTCCATTGATCGGTGATCCACTGTGTCCGAGGGACACAGTGCACCACTGATCGCCGCGCTGCGCACCCCCGGAGCAAGAGAACCTCCTTGTGCCCATCATTTCCTTATATGGCGGGCGGGAGGGGTTAAGCACAGTTTTATTTGTTTTTGTCTATGTTAAATATTCAGTATCAATTAAATGCCCAGCAACCAGTCACCCCTTCAATGGTAGATCTTTTCCAGCAACAAATGACTCCCTCCCAGCAATAATAAACCCCCCACAGTAACAATAGACCTCCCCAGCAACAATATTTGTTTTTGTCTATGTTAAATATTCAGTATCAATTAAATGCCCAGCAACCAGTCACCCCTTCAATGGTAGATCTTTTCCAGCAACAAATGACTCCCTCCCAGCAATAATAAACCCCCCACAGTAACAATAGACCTCCCCAGCAACAATAGACCGACACACAAAAGTAGATCCCCACCAGTGACAATAGATCCCCCAACAGCCAGCATCAATAGACCTTCCAGCACATCCCATCACCTCTTGCCATCACATACATTCAGTGCTGGAGGTGCCGGACCTGCGGTCCCCCGTGTGAAAAAAACCCCTGATGTCTTCAGTTTTGGAGAACACCAACGTGATATTGTAAAAGCAGCGGTTACATTGATGGAATGGCTTCGGTGTCCGAATTCTAAGAATATTATCAGGCATGAATGTTAAAACGCATTGTCTGCCCCCAAAGAGACAGGCTATATATTTCCCAACATCACAATAGCAAGGCATGCAGCTAGAAGGTAGGAGATGTTGCTTTTGAAATGACTGCAATAGTCATGATATAGAAATGGGGATGAGATGCTTTTTGGCACTGAACCTGCATACCTCCTGAGTACCGCATGCAGACATTTGGCACTGCAAGCAGGATTCTTCTTTGCTTTTAGGCCAGCTTTAATGGTCTATGTCAAAAACCTGTTCCAGAATTTCCATCTTTATTCTTCCAGAAGTTCATCTCTGCTGAATTCAGTGAATGTCAGCATTCCTTTTATATTTAGGCCTACTGGATTTTATTGTTCTTTTTTGTGTACAGTAGTCTCTGATTAACAACAAGTCCAGTGGCATCAGTCTAATAAAGTCTTGTTTGGAAGAGTTGGACCCGAGCCCGGAGTTAGGCCACTTGAACACCAAGCCATTTCTGTCAATTTTTATTACAATCAGTATTTTTTGCTAGAAAATTACTAAAACCCCCAACCATTACATTATTATTAGTATTATACAGTATTTATAAAGCACCAATAGTTCGCTCAGCAGTGTACATTATAGTGGGGGACAGTACAATAACAATACAATACAATGCAAAACATGAGGGGTTCGAGGGCATGCTTGGTGTGAATTCAATGGAAGACAGGCAAATAAGTGTTTGTTATTCCAGAAGAGACATTATTGTTATTATTATTATTATACAGTATTTATAAAGCGCCAATAGTTCACTCAGCGCTGTACATTACAAAGGGGGACAGAACATGTGACAGAACAATACCAATACAATGCAAAACATGAGGGGATTGAGGGCCCTGCTCTTTCGAGCTTACAATCTAGGAGGGAGGGGATGGTGGCACAGGAGGAAAAAGCTGTGGGGGATGGAGTGGTGGGAGGAGTGGAGGAGGTCAGCAAGTTAGCAGGGGGTGGGGTAGGCTTCCCTGAAGAGGTGGGTTTTCAGGGTGCGCCTAAAGGAGAGGATAGTAGGTGATAATCTGATGGGTTGGGGAAGGGAGTTCCAGAGGATGGGTGACACTCTGGAGAAGTCCTGGAGGCGGGCATGGGAGGAGGAGACCAGGGAACTAGAGAGAAGGAGGTCTTGTGAGGAGCGGAGTGTGCGTGTTGGGCAGTACTTGGATATTAGGTCAGTGATGTAGTTCGGGCAGTATGGTTTTTGAATTTGATCTGTTGAGCAATCGGAAGCCAATGGAGGGATTGGCAGAGGGGGGTGGCGTAAACGGAGCGGTTGGAAAGGTGAATGAGTCTGGCAGCCGTATTCAGGATCGACTGAAGCGGGGATAGCCAGCGGCGAGGCAGGCCAGTAAGGAGGGAGTTGCAGTAATCGAGTCGTGATATGATGAGGGAGTGGATGAGCTGTTTAGTGGTTTCTGGGGTTAGGAACGTGCGGATTTTGGCGATGTTGAGGAGGTGGAGTCTGCATGAGTTTTTGGAAAGCAGAGGCTCTAGAGAATAAATTGGTGGGTTTTGCAATTTTTATGTAGCATGGTATGTGCACAGTGGTTTTTCTAATGCAATTTTGTGAGAAAAAATTTAACTTTTTTGAATTTTAATGCAAAAAATCACATAACCCAATTGTTTTTGTAAAATATAAAAGATGAAGTTACCCCGAGTAAATAGATACCAAACATGTCATGACCTCTTGGCGGCTGGGCCGTGACGCCGAGCGGCCACATATTTGCGTAACATTTGAAAAAACATATGTGTTGAGATCGTGCGCCCTGTGTGCTCCCAGCACATATGTCAATGTCTCACGGAAAGGTCCCGATCTCTCCTTGCGATCGGGACCTTTTCCGATCATGTGACCACCGTGACAGCGAATCACGGCAGTCACATGATTCTAAAACCCTGCCCAGCCTCTAGGTGGCTGAAACCCCTTAAAGGGCCGGGAGGCGTCAGCGCAAAGGGGTTAATTCATTTTTACACTGTTACTTTATTTGTTTTAATCACCTTTATTGCTGTTATAAAGAATATAAACATCACTTGCAATAACAATAAGCATGTGACAGGTACTCTTTATGTAGGGATCTGGGGTCAATAAAACCCCAAATCCCTCTTCTGCACGTAAGAGCATTCTAAACACCAACATTGGTGTTTTTGAATGGTTTTGAGTTTTTAAAAATGGAACCATTGACATCCAGGTAAAATGGAAGCGATGACAGGTTATCACTTCCAGGTTCCCATAGCAGAGAGTCAATTAACCGTTTCAATACCGTGCAATTTTACACCTTCCTGCCCAGGCCATTTTTCAGGTTTCAGCGCTCTCACACTTTGAATGACAATTGCGCAGTCATACAACATTGTACCCAAACTAAAATTTTATCATTTTCTTCACACAACTAGAGCTTTCTTTTGGTGGTATTTAATCACCGCTGGGGTTTTTATTTTTTGCTAAATTAACAAAAAAAGACCAAAAATTTTGAAAAAAAAACACATTTTTCTTTGTTTCTGTTATAAAAGTTTACAAATAAATAATTGTTCTTCATAAATTTAGGCCGAGATGTATTCTGCTACATGTCTTTGGTGAAAATAACCCAAATTAGGATGTATTATTTAGTTTGTAGGAAAGTTATAGAGTTCACAAACTATGGTATAGATCTGAATATTGATCAATCCTGAAGTACTGACAGCCAATCTAATTTCTTGAGGTCCAAGAATGTCAGAATAGTACAGATATCCCCAAATTACCCCTTTTTGCTGAGTAGACAGTCGGACGTACTTCATAAGAGGCATGGCGAGTTTTTTGAAGTTGTATTTTTTTGTCATAATTTTTCTGAAAATGAAAAAATGAAAAATATTATTTTCACTATTTTTTTTTTTACATACTGTCACCAGTGCAGTACAGCGTCATCATATAACTGGCATGGCGGTGAACAGGGACACTGACTGGTGACAGTATGAAAAAAAAAAAAAATTATATTTTTTTTTTATTTTTTTATTATATTTAATTTTTTATTACATTTTTTTTTAATTTTTTTTAAGATTTTTTTTCATATTTTACTATGACCAAAATAGTACAATGTTACCATAGTAACATTGTACTACTTTGGGGAAGTGATCAGTATTTTTTTTTTTTTTTACACAATTTGCTTATAGCAAAGAATTACTTTGCTATAAGCAAGCATTTAGCTGAATGAAATCGATTCATTCAGCTTTTTTTTTTTTTTTTTGTTTTTGTGCTTAGCTGTGATTTGGTCACAGCTAATCACATGACATGTGCATGTGATTAGCTGTGACCATTCACAGCTAGGCACTAGTATACAATGGATGGCATCATGAATGAAGCCATCCATTGTATACAACTGTCATGTGACCTGCTGTGATTGGTCGCGGCAGGTCACATGGTACCGGCAACGGTAGCCGGTACTCGGATCTGTCATCGGCCGTGTCCGAGGTGCACGGGCGGTGACAGATCCCGCTGCTGCGCCGCTCTGCAATAGCGCAAACGGCGCATGTGCGGGAGCACGCCAAATGGCGTGGACCCGGAAAGCTGCAGCGCTTTTCAAGCCGCCAAACGGCTATTGGCCGGGCGGCTAATGGTTAAAGCCGATTCTAGCATTGTTTGGCTCTCTGACCACCCGGAGGATGCGCTGGATGGTTGCTGGGATCTCCTGGGGGATGCCAGCGTGAAGGGTGGGATGTGCCCTCCCGCTACTTGAAATAGCAGTCAAGTGGTTAGTTTGTCACCCTGGTTGTACACAAGTCAGTCTATCAAACGAATAATGTACAACCAGCCTGTCGGGCCTGATTCTTCTGGCTCCTGTTTTTATACTGGGGGTCCTTTGTGTCATATAGGCATGTGCAGACATGCACCAGGGCAATGAAGCTCTCTGGGTCAAGGATGAGATGTGTTGCCCTCCATTTTGCTCATCAGAAAATCAGAAAAGGTGAGTTTAAGGGTGGAGCGATGCTGATTATGAATGGAGAGCAGCTGTGTGGCCGAGAAACTTGTACACGCTTGTAAAATGTTCCCATTAAAGTCAATAGGGCCAAATATGCCTCTGATCTGCCAAAAAGTCGCTCGTTATTTTTTGAGGGACACAACGCTCAGATGTGAACAGGGGCTATGAGTTTTGGCTTGTTGAGCATATTAAAGCTACAAGCTTCAAGCTGAAAAACGCTCAGGTGTGAACGGAGCCTTACTGATTTTTTCCGGCCTTTGAATATTTGTAAATACTGAGACCTGTGGCCTAGAATGCCATTGCAGCTCCTCCATCAATACAGTACTATGAATGAGCATGGTCACCCTAGGACAGGGTTTCTCAACCAGGCTTCCATGTAACCCAAGGGTTCCTCCAGAGGTTGCTAGGGGTTCTGTCTCTTAAATAAGTTCCCACTGACACTATTGATCTTTATATCTATCTGTAAGGGGGTAATTCTTCCCAATGTCTACAAGTGTAAGGAGCATTCTTCCCACTGACCATCACACTACTGTACCATGAGTTGCAGATATAGTAATTTTTAACAGGGGTTCCCTGACATAAGAAAATTATTTTAAGGGTTCTTCCATGTTGAAAAGATTGAGGAAGGCTACCCTAGGACATGAAAAATGTTATTGGCAGGATCACCACCTGAAAATAAAATAAAAAGCATGAAAAGAAGCCACCATCTCTTATGACTTGTAACCAGGGGCTGACCATTTGGAAACTCGGGCACTTCCCGAGGGCCCGGGGTCAGTAGGGGGCCCCATGAGATGCCCCTGGTACCTTTTTCATAAGCTTTTTTGAGTTTGGGCAAGGACATAGGGGTCCCATGATCCCCTATTGCCCGGGGGCCCCATGAGTTGTCAGTCCACCCCTGCTTATAACCATCACTATATATCTTTTTTTGGGGGGGGGTTTAGATACATACAGTATTAAACAGAAAATTCATCTACGAAGAAATCTACGCAGGGCCCCTTGATACTTTCCGTTCCTTGAAAATTAGATTACTCTAAACCCTAAAATAAAAGCTACTGGCCTTCAGATGCTAAGTGCAGTTTTATTTTACAAGGTACGGTATTGTGAAAGTGATGGCAATTTCACGGTTCTCTCCAAGCTGAGCTGAAGCACATGTTGGCGCCCGTGTTCAGGTGCCGATGTATGGACCGCACCACGTGATTTTCCAAAACTTTTTCCAAGACTCTGAACTGCCTTGCAGCCTCTGACAGCCAACTATGCGATAGTTTGATAAAAGACAAACTTAGCAGTGTAAAAAAAATATTTTCCTTGCAACCCAAGTGGAGATTTAGGCTTTTAACAGAATATATGTCACAATGAGGGATAATCCTTAAGAGGCTGTCAGCAAAGCAAACAGAAGCCCCTTCTTATATACTCTGCAGCCCTCGTCAAGCCAGTGCTCTCCAGCGTCCCATGTGTTGCCCGACCAGTGACCTCGAACTTACCTATGGGATCCATGTTTTGTAAGAAGGACAACAGGGTCAGGCATGGGTAATCTTAAGTCACTATGTTGATTAGGTGTAGGAAATATTTTTGCTGGTCATAGCATCCCAGTGGATGCAGTTGTATCTTATGGCTGGGGGATGTCTGTAGGTACGTGGGGTAACCTGCACCCCATGTTGTGAAACTGAGAATGCTAATGAACAGGAGAAAAACAGAAATTATTTGTACGTTAGCGGGGATCACTCTATGTGGTTTGTACTTTCATGCTCTTGAAAGTTTCCTTCTTTCAAGAAGAATTCTACAGTGCGGACGTAGGCAAGCCAAAAGCAAAAACAACTTAATTCCAATGCAAAAATGAGCTGATTAACCACTTGAGCTCAGGAAGGTTTTACCCTTTTAACCTCCTTGGCGGTATGATTCCGATTTTTTGTGCTGAAAGCGGTACCATTTTTTTGCATGGAAATATGTAGTTTTTTATTGTAGGCTGTAATTTTTAGGAATAACTCACTGAAATCTGTCCGAACAAGAGTCTAGTAAACATTCCGGATATGATAAAATTTGAAACATGAAATCATAAATTATAATTTAATAAATAATCATAAAAAATAATAATATAATAATAATAATAAATTTAATTCAATAATATAATCAAACCAAAAACACTGAAATTTGAAATACAGAGGCAAATTCGCACATCGCTGAGCAAAGTCGCAAAATCGTTTTCAGTGACTGATGACGAATTTCCCCACGACTCATTATCACTCAATTCTGCAAGTGGTTCTGATTTACTATCGCTGTTCTAAAACCGCTTTTGACGTAAAGGGACGCTTTTTGGACGCCATGGACTTTTCTAAGTTTCCAGGCAGAAAGAACATTCAAAATGCAGGCAGGGCACAGGACAAAGCAGTAGGGACAAAATATATGTGAAATGCATTGAAACAGCAATGACAGCAAAAATGAAATTTTTTAAAAATTTCAAATTTCCCGCCGGTTCCGGCGCCTGTACGTCCCGACGTCACAGGGACCGGAACACAGAAGCTGGATGCCGGCATCAGCCGGAGGAGATGGCCGGGGACGCTGCAGGGGACACATCGCGGGAGCGAAGGACAAGGTAAGTGCTGCAGGGACTCCCTGAGCAACGCCGCATGGTAAGCCCGAGTGTAGCTCGGGGTTACCACTCTTGGTATAGAAATTTTACCCCGAGCTACACTCGGGAATACCGCTAAGGAGGTTAATGATTTGTTGCTATTCAGCACTGCACTACTATTCAGCACTACACTACGCTATTCAGCACTGCACTGTACTTTCATGCTCTTGAAAGTTTCCTTCTTCCAAGAAGAATTCTACAGTGCGGGTGTAGGCAAGCCAAAAGCAAAAACAATTTAATTCCAATGCAAAAATTAGCTGCTTAACCACTTGAGCTCAGGAAGATTTTACCCTTTTAATAATTTGTTGCTATTCAGCACTGCACTGTACTTTCATGCTCTTGAAAGTTTCCTTCTTCCAAGAAAAATTCTACAGTGCGGGTGTAGGCAAGCCAAACGCAAAAACAATTTAATTCCAATGCAAAAATTAGCTGCTTAACTACTTGAGCTCAGGTAGGTTTTACCCTTTTAATGATTTGTTGCTATTCAGCACTGCACTACTATTCAGCACTGCACTACGCTATTCAGCACTGCACTGTACTTTCATGCTCTTGAAAGTTTCCTTCTTCCAAGAAGAATTCTACAGTGTGGGTGTAGGGAAACCAAAAGCAAAAACAATTTAATTCCAATGCAAAAATTAGCTGCTTAACCACTTGAGCTCAGGAAGATTTTACCCTTTTAATGATTTGTTGCTATTCAGCACAGCAATTGCTTGGTCATGGAACATGAAATTTGTATAATTTTTTTTCACACAAATATAGCTTTATTTTTGTGGTATTTAATCACCACTGGGTTTTTTTTATTTTTTATATAAAGACAGAACATTTTTAAAATAAACAGTATTTTCTACCTTTTGGTATAAAACATATCCAATAAAATTGAATTTCTTAATACATTTAGGCTAAAAATGTGTTCTGCTACATGTCTTTGGTAAAACATAATACCAATAAGTGTATATTATTATTATACAGGATTTATATAGCGCCAACAGTTTGCTCAGCGCTTTACAATATAAAGGGAGACAATACAGCAATGATACAGTTCAATACAAGAGGGATAGGAGGGCCTGATCCTTGGAGCTTACAATCTAGGATATTAATTGGTTTGTGTGAAAGTTATAGTGTTTACAAACAATGCTATATATACTGGAATTTACTCAGCTATAGATTCTATACTTGTAATGGTGGTGATGAGCGACATATAATACTTGTAATGGTGGTGATGAGAGACTTATAATGTGACTGTGATATTGTGGTGGGCAATCTGGCGCTAACAGGAGCTGGCTGGGAGGGACACCAACTGACTGACACTGAGGTTGCCAGTGACACTAATACAATGATCAGATGTAATACTGTACACTGTGCTAATGACACTGGCTGGTAAGGGTTTAACATCAAAGGACAATCAATAACTGTGTGCCTAAAAAGTGTAATGCGTGTAATATGTGCTGCTTTTACTGGTAGATCTGGTTGTTTTTTCGCCATGCTTTTCAGAACAGGAAACATCCAGATCGCTGTTCTGTGTACACAGGGTTCTGTGTGTTTGGAAACACAGAACTCTATGCTGTGATTGTAAATCATTGACTGAAACCTGCTGACAAACATGTGCTGTGTCCAATCACAGCATGAGTCAGTAGGGGACAAGATCAACAATGTACATTTACATTGCCGTGCCTGCACCTGTCGTCCACTTGCAGTATATTTACTGTGAGCGGGTTGGCAAGTGGTTAAAGTGCATCCATCCCCTAATGTCTCCATTAGCATAAGTGCCCAAAGCTATCACATAGGGGGCTTTTTAGCCCCCTTGTGTTAGCAATACATTTAAATGGAAAAAAAAGTTAAAAACATCAAATATTTATAAAATAAATAAATATAATTGAAAAAATTAAAGCACATACCCGCGTAGGACGTGCAGATGTATGTAAACAGACTTAGCGCTGCACATAAAGTATCGCTTTAAATGTCGGAACAAAACAAATAATTCCAGGGCCAGAAGTCTTGGTTAACGCTACAGTGTAAAGGCTTTTGAATTCACCTATAAAAAATTTTAGGTATCAGAATTTTCTGCCATGCACTCAATTTTAAGGCTTGGCTTCTTTGGTATCTATTTACTCAACACAACCCCTTTTTATAACATATTTTGCTATGTCTTCTGAGTATGGAGATACCACATGTGTGAGACTTTGTCGCAGTCTAGATGCCTAGAGGGGCCCAAAATTCAAGGAAAACCTTTAGGCTTTCAGGGGGCATAAATTGTACATATATTATGCATCTAATTTCCTGACTACCTATCACATTTTAGAGGCCCTGGAACACCAGGACAGTGGAAACATCTACAAAATGACCACATTTCGGAAAGCAAACAACCTAAGGTATTTTCTAAGAGGCATAATGAGTCTTTTGAAAATGCCATTGTTTGCCATAAGTTTTGGGAAAATGCAGGAAATAAAATGAAAATTATTATTTTTACACAGTTGTCAATTAATAAGACTTTTCTAACACACATCATAAACATACTTAGAATTACACCCATAAAATCATTATGCTACTCCTCCCAAGTATAGGGATACCACATGTGGGTCTTTTTCACAGCCTAGCCACACAGAGGGGCCCAAAATCAAAGGAGCACCTTCATGCATTCCAAGGACATAAATTAAGCATCACATTTCCTGACTACCCATTACTTGTTTGGAGGTCCTGGAGCACCAGGACAGTGGAAACACCCATAAGCGTACCACATTTTGGAAAGAAAATACCCCAAGATATTTTCTAAGAGGCATAATGAGTCTTTTGAAGACTTCATTTTTTTGCCACACGTTTTTGGAAAATGCGGAATGAAAATAAAATGTTCAAAGTTGTCAATTTGATAAGATATTTCTCATGCACAGCATGGTCATACTTTGATTTACACTCCAAAACACATTCTGCTACTCCTTCTGAGTATGCTCATACCACATGCTTAAGACTTTTGCACTGTCTGGACTGATTACATACAGGATATTGTATCTTTTGTATCACACAAATCAGCCAATTATATCAAAACCAATGTACTGTAATGATTATCTCTATGCGAGGGGTAAGAGAAAGTAGTTTAGTGTAGCATCACCTGTAGCAGTCCCAGTTTCTTTAAGTCAAGCAAGCCTAGCCTACTGGTACATGGTTGCCCCAGGATTGCCATGCTCACTGGCCAGGAAGTAAAGGAGGCTAAAACAAGGAAGAAGCAGAAAAGAGTTAGTTTGGTTCCAGGAGTGTCCGCAGGGGGTGGCTGGGACTGGTGTCTCACAAAAACGTAGTCAGATGTGCAGATAGGTCAGTTCTTGAAGATTGGGACTGAAATGTTGATACATATACACTGAGAGAGCCAGTTTTGGAAGAGAGATGGTGCCTGGTAGCTTAGAAGAGGTAGCTCAAAGAGTCAAGTGAGTTTGGCGCACAAATGTAGCCTTTCAGTCAGACAGAAGATTTGCTGTCTAGGAGATGTGGCCATTCCTGGACCCTCTTTTCCATGGACTGGGAGCCCCTGTACCTGTTGGACTTTAAGTTGTATTAAAGCTGTACTGTGACAACATACTGTATGCCTTTCAGAAGAGAAGCCATTTTATATGTGTTCTTGGTGTAAATTTGTTTATGTTGAACAATAAATGGAACTTATTGCCATACTACAGAGAAGACCAACATGTTCTTTTTAAAGGATAAGTTCACCTTTTGACTAAAAATAATAAATGCCCAAAAAAAAAAAAAGTAAATTTTTTTTGCAGGAGCCTGTAAAGCATTGCACCAGTGATCAGCAGATCACTGGTGCCATGCAGGTCTCCTGCAGACATATCAGGTACAGTTGACCATCTGTCCGCCAACCGAAGCTCCGCAGATGGGTGATGCAACAGGAAAATGACCCAAAGCATACAAGTAATTCAACAAAACAATGGCTGCAACAGCACAGAATATGCCTTCTGGAGTGGCCCAGTCAGAGTCCTGACCTCAACCCGATTGAAATGCTGTGGCATGACCTTAAGAGAGCGATTCACACCAGACATCCCAAGAATATTGCTACACTGAAACAGTTTTGTGAAGAGGAGTGGTCCAAAATTACTCTGGATCGTTGTGCAGGTCTGATCTGCAACTACAGGAAACGTTTGGTTGAGGTTATTGCTGCCAAAGGAGGGTCAACCAGTTATTAAGTCCAAAGGTTCACATACTTTTTCCTCCCTGCACTGTGAATGTTTACATGTTATGTGCAATTAAACCATGGCAACATCTAATGTTTGTGTAGTATTATGTTCAGCAGACTGTGTTCTTCTATTGTTGTGACTTAGATGACGTTCAGAGCACATTTTATGCCCAATTCATGCAAAACTCCACGTAATCCCAAGGGGTTCACATACTTTTTCTTGCAACTGTAAATTGGAGACATCCTGTGAAGACGTTATTCCACTGCACAGCTTGGTGTCATCTACAAAGACTGAAATGAGATTTTTAATCCCAGACTTTATATTGTTTATAAATATATTAAAAAGTAAGGGTCCCAACACTGAACCTTGGGGTACACCACTGACAACCCTAGACCATCCAGAGTATGAATCATTAACCACTACTCTCTGAATATGATCTTTTAGCCAGTTTTCTATCCATTTACATATGGTCAGTGCCTGACCTCACAAATGCGCTTCTGGAAGAATGGTCAAACCTTCCCATAGACACCCTCCTAAACCTTGTGGATGGCCTTCCCAGAAGAGTTGAAGCTGTTATAGCTGCAAAGGGCGGGGCCAACTCAATATTGA
This sequence comes from Staurois parvus, assembly GCF_062004578.1. Lineage (NCBI taxonomy): Eukaryota > Metazoa > Chordata > Amphibia > Anura > Ranidae > Staurois > Staurois parvus. The sequence goes on from NW_028317992.1 coordinate 888,842, forward strand.
ACCCTACGGACTAAGACTAGGATGCCATTAAAGTTCATGTGTGTGTAAAGGCAGATGGCCCAATACTGTTGGCAATATAGTGTATGTTCATATGTGTTCCAAAGTAAACAAAAAATCCCTCCCTTGTAGTGGGCCCCCTTTTACATCCTATGGGCTCCTTGCTGTGGCTGATAACACCCCCCTTTTTAAGCACCTCACATAAAGCAAGGGTCTGACAGTCTTTGATGTACTGTTCCATAGGAAAATCCCAGATTACCGATAAACATGAAACAAGGATATGAAACGGAAAAACATAATTATTTAAAGATGTTCTGTTGTCGGTCTAGGAAGTGAGATAAGATTTTCTTTCAACAGAAGAGCATCTCACAAATCACAATTCGTCACCAACATGATTCACTCTGCACACTTGTTTTTTCTGATTAAGGAAGGGCACATCACGGTCTGAATGTGATTGTAGTGTGAAAATCGTTGTTTGAGAATTGTAGTAACATAGTGGGTAAAGACAAGAAAAAATCAATCAAGTTTAGCATTGTGGCTCTGCGATTAGCAGCCTTGCTATCCTGAGTTTGATACCCACCAAGGTGTAGCCTACATCATAGTTACAGTCATGGCCAAAAATATTGGCACCCCTGCATTTCTGTCAGATAATGCGCCACTTCGCCCAGAAAATTGTTGCAATTACAAATGTTTAGGCATTCTCATGTTTATTTCTCTTGTTTGTATTGTTATGACACAAAAAAGTGGAGAAACAAAAAGCCAAATCTGGCACATTCCACGCAAAACCCTAAAAATGGACTGGACAAAATTATTGGCACCTTCTCAAAATTGTAAGAAACATTTGCATTTCAAGTTTGTGATGACAAACGATTAAAGAATTGAATGTATCATTGAATTACTTCATTAACCGCTTGCCTACCAGGCACTTATACCCCCTTCCTTACCAGGCCAATTTTCAGCTTTCAACGCAGGCGCACTTTGAATGACAATTGCGCAGTCATGCAACATTATACCTATATTAAAGTTTTATAATTTTTTTTTCTCACAAACAGAGCTTTCTTTTTGTGGTATTTACTTGCCGCTGGGTGTTTTACTTTTTGCACTATAAAAAAAAAAAGAAAAAATGTAAAAAAAAAAGTTTCTTTGTTGCTATTATAACATTTTGCAAACAGGTAATTTTTCTCCTTCACTGATGTGCGTTGATGAGGCTGCACTGATAGGCAGCACTGATGGGCACTGATAGGCGGCACTGATGGGCACTGATAGGCAGCACTGATGGGAACTGATAGGCAACACTGATGGACACTGATAGGTGGCACTGATTGACACTGATAGGCGGCACTGATGAGCTGGCACTGATGATGGGTACTGATAGTCGGCACTGACTGGCGGCACTGCTTGGCACTGACTGGCGGCACTGCTTGGCACTGACTGGCGGCACTGCTGGGCTGCACTGATGGGCACAGGTGGGTGGCCAGTGCTGGGCACTTGTGGGCAGTACTGGTGGGTGGCACTGCTGGGCACCGATCATCAGGGCACTGATCATCAGTGCCCTGATGATCGGTGCCGATCCCCGCTCTGACTACTGCTGGATCTCGGCAGTACTTTCCTCACACTCTGACAGCGTGGGGAAAGTGCAGCCGAGAACCGGCAATTGCATTTCCCTGTGATCAGCGTGTCATTGGACACGGCTGATCACGTAGTAAAAGGCCACTGTGATTGGCCTTTTACCACATCACGTGATCAGCTGTGTCCGTAGAACACAGCAATCAAGGAGATCGCCGGGTACACGCCCTCGGGGGCACGCAGGAGAGCGCATTCTGGGAGGACGTCATATGACGCCCTCCCAGGACTGGCCACTCGCAGTGCAGCCATCATTCGGCAATCTGCGGTCAGCAACTAGTTAAAAGAAGTTCTGGTTAAGTAACAACGTCTGGTCTGATTTACTTTATAAAGAGAGAGAGAGAGAGTGTGCTTTAACAGTGTATTGACGAACTGAGGAACAAATTGTATAACAAAAAATAATAAATTCACATTTTTTACCTGCAAAAAAAATGCATTTATTATTTTTTTGTTAAAAGGTGAACTTATCCTTTAAGTGTGGTGTCAGGGCTTAGGCTCTGTGGTGCTCATAACTTAAGTTGTGCTTCCTCCCACAAAAAAGAAAAAAAAGGATTCAGTCCAAAGTCCCGTCCCAGGATCTCGCTCTAGGGCAACCCCAAACTTGGTATAAGGATCACATCTCATATGTATGGTCTCACTCCCAATATTCCACAGCCCATAAGACCAAAAGGCCTCACCCCCTTCTGAATATATCCCCTCTAAACAGGTAGTGACACATGCAAGGAGAAGGTGTACAACAACACACACCTATCCCTTGGATCACCAACCGTTAACCCTTTTTGTTGTGCTAGATAGGGGTCCAAGCGTAGGGCATAAAATTTCCTGTTGGAGGGTATATCTAGGGGAAGAGGACCAGAAGGGTACAGTACTGTACAAAAGGTAGACGCGGGTGTGAAAAAATGCTGTGAAGTCAGAATGCTTTAAAAAAAATAAATTAAATTAAAAAAATAAATAAATAAAAAAAAAATAAAAAAAAAATAAAAAAAAAATATATATATACAGTGGGGATCGAAAGTTTGGGCACCCCAGCTAAAAATGTGTATTAATGTGCATAAAGAAGCCAAGGAAAGATGGAAAAATCTCCAAAAGGCATCAAATTACAGATTAGACATTCTTATAATATGTCAACAAAAGTTAGATTTTATTTCTATCATTTACACTTTCAAAATAACAGAAAACAAAAAAATGGCGTCTGCAAAAGTTTGGGCACCCTGCAGAATTTATAGCATGCACTGCCCCCTTTGCCAAGCTGAGACCTGCCAGTGTCATGGATTGTTCTCAATCATCGTCTGTGAAGACCAGGTGATGTCAATCTCAAAGGTTTTAAATGCCCAGACTCATCTGACCTTGCCCCAACAATCAGCACCATGGGTTCTTCTAAGCAGTTGTCTAGAAAACTAAAACTGAAAATAGTTGACGCTCACAAAGCTGGAGAAGGCTATAAGAAGATAGCAAAGCGTTTTCAGATGTCAATATCCTCTGTTCGGAATGTAATTAAGAAATGGCAGTCATCAGGAACAGTGGAAGTTAAAGCAAGATCTGGAAGACCAAGAAAAATATCAGACAGAACAGCTTGCAGGATTGTGAGAAAAACAATTCAAAACCCACGTTTGACTGCACGATCCCTCCAGAAAGATCTGGCAGACACTGGAGTTGTGGTACACTATTCCACTATAAAGAGATACTTGTACAAATATGGTCTTCATGGAAGAGTCATCAGAAGAAAACCCTTTCTACGTCCTCACCACAAAAATCATCGTTTGAACTTTGCAAATGAACATATAGACAAGCCTAATGCATTTTGGAAACAAGTTCTGTGGACCGATGAGGTTAAAATTGAACTTTTTGGCCAGAATGAGCAAAGCACCCTGGTATGTTTGGAGAAGAAGGGGCACAGAATTTAATGAAAAGAACCTCTGTCCAACTGTTAAGCATGGGGTTGGATCAATCATGCTTTGGGGTTGTGTTGCAGCCAGTGGCACAGGGAACATCTCACAAGTAGAAGGAAAAATGGATTCAATAAAATTTCCGCAAATTTTGGATGGTAACTTGATGCCATCTGTGAAAAAGCTGAAGTTAAAGAGAGGATGGCTTCTACAAATGGATAATGATCCTAAACACACCTCGAAATCCACGGGGGATTACATCAAGAGGCGTAAACTGAAGGTTTTGCCATGGCCTTCACAATCTCCTGACCTCAACATAATTAAAAATCTATGGATAGACCTTAAAAGAGCAGTGCGTGACAGACAGCCCAGAAATCTCAAAGAACTGGAAGACTTTTGTAAGGAAGAATGGGCAAAGATACCTCAAACAAGAATTGAAAGACTCTTGGCTGGCTACAAAAAGCGTTTACAAGCTGTGATACTTGCCAAAGGGGGCAGTACAAGATATTAACTCTGCAGGGTGCCCAAACTTTTGCAGATGTCATTTTTTTGTTTTCTGTTATTTTGAAAGTGTAAATGATGGAAATAAAATCTAACTTTTGTTGACATATTATAAGAATGTCTAATCTGTAATGTGATGCCTTTTGGAGATTTTTCCATCTTTCCTTGGCTTCTTTATGCACATTAATACAAATTTTTAGCTGGGGTGCCCAAACTTTCAATCCCCACTGCATATCTATATATAGTCTATTTTTATTAATTTACAACATTCAAACAGCAACATGAGCAAACAGAAGAAATGTTTGGTGTGACTAGTGACTACCTTTTCTCTCCCAAACAGCATCAATTCAATTCATCAAGCTCTTTTGAAGAAGCACAAAGAAACGGGCAACATTGAAGACTGTAGATGCAGTGGTCGGCCAACGAAACGTAATGCAGCCAATGAAAGACACATCATGCTTACTTCCTTTTGACACTGGAAGATGTCCAACCGTGCCTTCAGCACAGAATTGGCAGAAACCGGTGGGACCCAGGTACACCCATCTACTATCCAGAGAAGTTTGGCCAGAAGTGGTCTTCATGGAAGAATTGCAGCCAAAAAGCTGAACCTCCGACGGATGTGGACAGAAATCTGAACGACTCAACTATTCATGAAAACATAGGAACTGAGGTGCAGAAAAATGGCAGCAGATGCTCTGAAATTTGAAATATTTGGCTATGGCAGGAGGCAGTTTGTTTACTGAAGGGCTGGAGAAAGTCTGCAGGCGACAGTGAAGCATGGTGGCGGTTCCTTGTAAGTTTGGGGCTTAATTTCTGGAGTTGGAGATTTGGTCAGGATCAACATTGTCCTCAATGCTGGTTTGAAGGCAAAGGTAGATTTGATTTGGATTTCTCTTCTGCTCATTTACTTTCCATTTTGTGAACTGATAACAAAAAAAACCTATTACCTTCTATTTCGGAAAGCACTCTTCATGTACAGCATTTTTTCACAACTGCCTAAAACTTTTGCACAGTACTATATCTATCTGATTTGAGCACCAAGGGTGAAAATTCATCTGCTGAAGAGTGTCTGGAAGAGCTGGGTAGAGGCTGTGAACTTTGCAGAAAGAGATATGTGTATTGCAGACTGAATTGTACAAAGTGATGGTCTGGCTTAAAGGTTGTTTCTTCTATATTGACTGAGTAGAGATTCAGAGTCTGCATTTTGGTCTTATTGGGTATCCTATACCCTAACCCCTATTTCCCAGAGTTTATTGGTCATATGATGAACTATATAAGAACTGGCACACAATTTCTTCCACCCCACAAGAGTCAGTGCTAGCCCACTGAGCATGGGCAGACTGACAACTCATTGGGCCCCTGGGCAATAGGAAATCATGAGGCCTCTGTGTCCTTGCCCAAACTCAAAAAAGCCTATGAAAAAGGTCCCAGGGGCATCTCATGGGGCTCCCTACTGACCTCGGGCCCTCGGGCAGTGCCCGAGTTTCCAAATGGTCAGTTCGCCCCTGCCACTGAGCCACCTGGCATGCTACAGGAGAATTAATAGACGCTGCATAGCTGATTTCAAGGACAGTTAGGAGGCATGAGCAACCACAACTCCTTCTCATGAAGGAACTGGCAGTTTCACTTGGCTAGAGACTTAATAGGACCTCTTTAACTAGCAGCAGTCAGACTAATGAAAAGTTTTCTTTCACCTAAGCATCTAGGCATGAAAAACACTGTCTACTGCCTGAAGGGGCATGAGTTCCACAAGCACTGAAAACCGCAGACAGACAGGCCTCGGGCCATATGTTGAGTACCAGGATTCTGGCTGAGGTGCACTTTGTACAAAACTGGGATGAGTCATGCAAACAACAACTTGTCTTGCTCCCAGTTTAGTATAGTGGATTTTTTTGGTTCAAAACTTCTCATTAAACGGTGTGTCATAATCTGTTTTTTTCTTCTCACAATTTCAAAATTTGAGGTCCCACCAGATGCAGAAGAACTCTCTTCTGACTTCAATTTCTGCAATAAAAAATTAAAATAGATCTAAACTCAGTTGCTATAATTTCACATAAGCATTGGCATATTAATGTCAATTCAGATTTTTTTCACCTGCAGCTTTTGATTATAACATACTTGGAGATGCTGCCCTGAAAGCCTTTTTTTTCAGGCACTTCCTGTTATGATGTGACAACTCTCCCATTGTACTCCTCAATTATCACCCTGTCACATTTGCCCCTTTGTAGGTACTACAAGCAGCCATGCTGACACATTCCACAGGCATGGTGCACTGTTGTCACCATTGTGATGGCGGTCCAGAGCAATCATCTGCAGCCATTGCTTGAGCAAGCGCATAACATAAAGTAAATACATCCTAAAAACTCCTTTGCACTTATTTATGAATAATAATATGGGGATCTCAGGGTACACCTTATATCGGGATATTATGACCCTGTTTTCCCTAGGTGGTTCCAGACTTACTCACTCAAACAGTGGACCTGTCACCAGATAAGTCCTATATTGTTTTAAAGACTGTGCAACAGAGGCTGCTGGAAGAAAACCCCAACTATAACTATTCTTAAATATGTCCCCACCCCCTCCTCCTGAGTATCTTGTTAAAAAAACAAATCTGTGTACTTACCTATTTTCAATCCACTCTGTCTGGTCAAGTGATCCTGCAGCTTTGTGTAACGGAACATTATATCACCCATAGGCTCCCAAAACCCAGCCTTTATTTGTGCTCCCTCCTCTTCCCTGCAGCAGCCACTCACTGACAGAGAGGAGCCGGAGCTGTGGAATCACATGACCATATTGTAGCAGATTAAAATCAGGTAAGTACACACATCTTTTTTAATACAGATTAGGCAGAATACAGTTGTGCTCGAAAGTTTCAAAAGTGGCTTACATACGTATTTGCAAATGTGTGCTAACCAGAGGCGGACTGACCATTTGGAAACTCAGGCACTGCCCGAGGGCCTGGGGTCAGTAGGGGGCCCCATGAGATGCCCCTGGTACCTTTTTCATAGGCTTTTTTGAGTTTTGGCAAGGACACAGGGGCCCCATGATCCCCTATTGCCCGGTGGCGCCATGAGTTTTCAGTCCGCCCCGGGTGCTAACTAAACCCCTGTTTATAACGCATACTGTTAGACAGGTTACTTCGGTTGTTAGCAAGCTGGCTGGCAAGTTGAGCTGGGAACTTTCTTTTTTTGACTTGCGTTGCCCATCCATGTGTTCCTTGCTGTAAAAGCCAGTTATAAACTGGAGCGGTTGCCATTTTTTGTACTGTCGAATTGTTGGTGAGTGGGTGCACTGGACACCCTAGCTGCCATTGTGCTACATACTGGGTGTCAAGTGCACTCCTGTACCTTTAAGGAGGGGTGGGTTCCCTCAGGTTCACCTGCCCTTGGTCTATCCACTAAATACATATGCCTCTATTAGGGGGGCTCTCAAAATTTGTAAAGTTAGGACCACAGAATATCGGGGTGCTGTAACGTGGCTCTGTGGCTTACGTATGTATTTGTAAATGTGTGCTAACTAAACCCCTGTTTTTACTGCATACTGTTAGACAGGTTAATTCAGTTGTTAGCAAGCTGGCTAGCAAGTTGAACTGGGAACTTTCTTTTTTTGATGTGCTCAAAAGTTTGTATACCCTGTCAGAAATCCTGCAATTCTGGCGTTCATTTTGAAAATAAGACTGATCATGCCAAAAAACAGTCTTTTATTAAAAGAGAGTGGTCATTTGAAGCCATTTATTATCACATAGTTGTTTGGCTGCTTTTAAAATCATGATAACAGAAATCACCCAAATGGCCCGGATCAAAAGTTTACATACCCTGGAATGTTTGGCCTTGGTACAGACACACAAGGTGACACACACGGGTTAAATTGGCAATTAAAGGTTCATTTCCCACATCTGTGGTGCATTCAATTGCATTTAGTGTTTATGTATAAAAGTCACTGAGTTTGTTAGCTCTCGCGTGGATGCACTGAGCAGGCTAGATACTGAGCCATGGGGAGCAGAAGAACTCTGTTTAACAAGGTAATGGAACTTTATAAAGATGGAAAAGGACATAAAAAGATATCCAAAGCCTTGAATATGCCAGTCAGTACTGTTCAATCACTTAAGAAGTGAAAAATTCGGGGATCTCTTGATACCAAGACAAGGTCAGCTAGACCAAGAAAGATTGCAACCACCACTGCCAGAAGAACTGTTTGGGATAGAAGGAAAAACCCTCAGGATAAATACAGGTTGCTCTGGAAAAAAGACGGTGTGGTTGTTTCAAGGAGCACAATGCAATGATTAAGCTGTATTGTCGAGTTACCAGAAAAAAGCCTTTATTGCGCCAATGCCACAAAAAGCCCGGTTACAATATGCCTGACAGCACCTTGACATGCCTCACTGCTTCTGGCACATTGCAGTCTGGAGTAATGAGACCAAATTAGAGCTTTATGGTCACAATCTGTTATGGACCACCTGGTGTACTCTAGCAGTCCCCAGGACAGGATTCCCCAGGGCGCGGAGTCTAAGCCCCAGTCCGCTTGTTCACCAGAGCCCCTGATGGTGGGGATGGGCTTGGAGCGGACAGTGACCAGGTCGCGGCCCCTGAGTACACCCACCTGAGGTAGAGGAATCACCAGAGGTAATGACAGGTAGAGAGCCTGACGTGAAGAGGCAGACAGGTCTGGAGAGTAGCAGCTAACCCATGCGGGTCGGATGGATGGCTGAGCAATAGCGTGGTTAAACGGGCTGGGTCGGTAACAGAGGGGTCAGCGTGGGACAAGGCAGCAGGCAGAAGAATAGTCAGGTCACTCGCCGGGGTCGGTACTAGTAGTTCAGATCAGGTAGGGATATCCAAAAGAGAGGTCAAACTTAGCCAGGGGTCAGAGCAGGAGAAGTCAGCAGAGGTCAGGTCCAGGCAGGTCAGCAACGAATCTCAAACAACGGGAACACAGGAACACAGGAACCAGATCAGACCATACGGCAACTTGTGTCTGTGCAGGGCTGATTTAAGTAGCCCGCCCTGCACCGTCATAGGCGACGGGTGCGCCTGGGTCCTAGTGCCCTGATGCCTGCATGTCTTGACAGACACCTACGCATGTGCAGACCCATGCGTCGCGATGGTCCCTGACACAATCATAAGCGTTATGTTTGGAGAGGGCTCAAGTTGACCCTTCAAAGGTTACAGCAGAAAGAGGTGAAGGTTCTAAAGTGGCCACCATATTCTCCTGTCCTTAATATCATCGAGCCATTCTGAGGAGACCTTAAGGCTCCATTCACGCTTGTACGACTCCAAAGTCATGCAACTTTGGAGTGCAACTTTGACGCAACTCTGGATGGTTGCAACTTGGATATGACTTTGGCTTTCACTAATGATAATGGACAACTGTTGCATGTATAACATTCAGGTGCAACTGTCATACGACTTTTGAGGGTTTACATTGCAGACTATGATAAGTCTGCATCAAAGTCGTACCAAAGTATTGCATGAACTAATTTAAAGTCGCTGAAACTTTAAGTCGTACATATTTGACTGGTTGTCATTGAAAAAACATGGGGACTTTAGTATTCAAAGTGACATGACAGGTTGCACAAGTGTGAATGGAGCCTAAACGTGTGGTTCATGCAAGACTACCAAAGATTTTGCATGACCTGGAGGCATTTTGCCAAGACAAATGGGCAGCTATGACACCTGCAATAATTTGGGGCCTCATAGACCACTATTACAAAAGACTGCATGCTGTCACTGATGCCAAAGGGGGCAATACACAGTACTAAGAACTAAGGGGATGCAGACTTTTGAACAGGGGCCATTTCATTAGTTTACTTTTCTCCATGTTTTGTTTTATGATTGTGCCATTCAGTTATGACCTATAAGTAAATATAAATCCCATAAGAAATTAAAGAAATGTGTTTTGCCACCTCACTCGTGTTTTATTTAAAAATGGTACATACTGTATATTACCAATTCTCCAAGGGGATGCAAACTTTTGAGCACAACAGTATGTAGGTGGAGAGTGTGGATAATTTTTTAAGAATAGTTATAGTTAGGCTTTTCCTTCACATAAAGCCTTTTTGTGCTAGAAGCATATTGGTCCAATGCTAAAACAACTACAATAGCAATGCATATTTCCATATCTACATAGCAGAAGCAGGTAAGGATCTGTAATAAACAAAAATAAAAAATGGTGCCACGCCCTTATACTCAGCCCGTATAAAGATGAGTTGAAATAATATTTGAATAAAGAAATTAACCTAGATTCATCAAATATAAAATATGCAATTCATTATTCTGAAAAAATTATATATATATATATATATATATATATATATATATGTGTATATAAAAAAAATAATAAATAAATACTTAAAAATATATACAATGAAATGTCCAATATAAGTAAAAGGTGATTCACATCCCCCGGGCGAAGCCACGTGACCCTGTGGCGCAACGCGTTGGGGAGGGGCACTGACGTCACCACGTACCCGACTCCTATGCACGCCGATTACAGGAAGTGTGTGTCCACACGCCGTTCGGGCTGGACACAGCACACATACCAAAAGCGTTATTTAGTTTTTAAATCTGGAGAAAGCAGACATAATCTGTTGGATGGAGGACCTTACCCTGGATCCATTTACAGCAGAATAGCAGGAGTAAAGAGGAGAACCATTCAGCTTGCTTTTCATAGAAAAACATATCAAGTAACTTTTGTTGTTTTGAGAATTTCCATTTATAGAATATCCGGGATTATGTGAACAGTAAGTTACAGCAACCATAATCAATCCCATTGTGATGGGATTTTATTTAAGATTGGACTTTTACTTATATTGGACATTTCATTGTATATATTTTTAAGTATTTATTTATTATATTTTTTGGATATATATATATTTGATATATATATATATATATATATATATTTTAATAATAATGAATTGCATATTTTATATTTGATGAATCTAGGTTAATTTCTTTATTCAAATATTATTTCAACTCACCTTTATACGGGCTAAGTATAAGGGCACGGCACCATTTTTTATTTTTGTTTGTTTTACATTTACTGTACATATAATGAGGATGTAGCTAGGAGCCTGCGAACTTGTTTTCTCATCTCACATCTTATACAAAAATTTGAAGTGGCACACAGGATATTCCAATTTTAAGGATCTGTAATAAGATTTGATAAAACCCAAGTAATATACCGTATATAGTTGAGTTGGAAGTAATTTTTGTCTCTTAACAAGGCTTGAGCCTAATTTTTAAAGACTAAGTTTACTTTTGAGCATAGTACACCTGTATTTGTGAATGAAGAAACTACAAGTCCCATCCTCCATGGTGGCAGATGGCTTGTAGCTTTTAATAGACTGGAGGGTGTTAATGAGGGCCCTCATAATCCATTGACACTTCTTATTTTCAAAAAAACGCAAGAAAGGTGGAGGATGTGTCTGCAGGAGCTTGACATTGCACACCAATCCACTGATCGCAGGTGCAAAGCTTTTCAGGTTCCGAGGGGACAAAGAACGAATGCACATTTTTTTATGCAAAACTAAGTGCATTTAGTATTTTTTCCCTAACGATGAACTTATCCTTTAAATCAGACTGCATTAAGACTCGTATCTTCTTGCAAAGAACACAAAAAAAAAAATAACAACGGTCAAAGTCAGTTTAGTAGTTCAGCAAAGCTAACTCTTTTTTCTTCTTTAACATTCTGGAGGAAAAAACAATTATTTCACATAGCCATTAAAAAAATATATGACTTAGCTTCCAGAAGCCTTGAAGGAAAGGTCACTAAAATGTGTAGGAAGTAGGGATCTGTAATACGGCGCATACTTTAGAGATTAGTGTCTTGTAAGTTAACAGATTGAATGACTAGATTTTCATTAACATAATTATTAGAGTCCTTATGGGGAACTGGGCCAGTTAAGGATGATCTCACTTTCTCAAAATGGTTGGAAACAAAAGGCGTGCACTTTTTTTCCCTGTGCTTCCCTCCCATATTACAAATATGAAAAACAAAATAAAAATACAACAGATGGAAATCAAACCAAGTGAGGGACACAGAGAAAATGTTTTATAGAAATTTATGTCAGCCATAAAACAGCTTCAGCATATTAGATTTTATGTTTTCATTTATTTTTTGGTAATAAATTTATAGCCAGAGGGCTAGCGAAATCTGATTATCTCCGGAGGGTCATCCCCTGTTTCACAATTCCAGTTGAAGCCCTTAAATTCTTCTATGTTCCCTCCTGACCTCAAGCAGGATTGTGGGAAATAATGATAGATGCAACAGCCAAGTTGTGATATAATGGCAGACTTTACTAGTGCTGTTAGCTATTGATATTCTGATGTTTTCTGGATACGAAATTAAAAAAAGAGTTTCATTCTGGAAACCTTTGCAATACAAAAACTAAAATTAAATCAGAACTAGAACTAATACATTTTGAATTTAAATTAGAAAGTATTATTTACCAGCCTTTCTCAACCCTTTTTTTAGTTGTGGTACCCTTTAAAGGTATACCAAGGCAACCCATTCAAAATTGTAAAAAATTTAAATGTTCCTTATCAATGGTAAGCCTTTGATTATGCACACAACCAATTTGATGAAATACAGGAGAGTCCAGGGGCGGACTGACCATTTGGAAACTCGGGCATCGCCCGAGGGCCCGTGGTCAGTAGGGGGCCCCATGAGATGCCCCTGGTACCTTCTTCATAGGCTTTTTTGAGTTTGGGCAAGGACACAGGGGCCCCATGATCCCCTATTGCCCGAGGGCCCCATGAGTTGTCAGTCCGCCCCTGGGGTGGACTGATCATTTGGAAACTCGGGCACTGCCTGAGGGCCCGGGGTCAGTAGGGGGCCCCATGAGATGCCCCTAGTACCTTTTTCATAGGCTTTTTTGAGTTTGGGCAAGGACACAGGGGCCCCATGATCCACTATTGCCCGGGGGCCCCATGAGTTGTCAGTCCGCCCCTGGGAGAGTCCTAAGATTCACCGCTACATATTAGAGGCTCTATACATGAGTCCTCCCATCACATCAGAGTCCCCCCGTCACAGAGCACCCCCAGTCACATAGGTCCCCTCCCATCTCAGAGCCCCCCAATCAGTGTTTCCTCTTCACATAAGATCCCCACTTTCTGGCTTCAGCAGCATAGAAGAGGGCACAAGATGGAGAAGATCTGGAGGAGACAGACTGCCATGTTTTCCTTAATGCTGGAAGAGGCCCTGTATGCCGTCTACAGAGTCATACATAACCAATGGGGCAGGTGATGCCTGCCGCCATCATCCTAGTAATGAATATTGCTGTTCAACCTGGTCCTAGAACAGCAATGGGCAAACTACGACCCGGCGGACCTTTTAATCCAGCCCGCGGAGCTAGGCTCCCGCTGGGCTCCTCTCACAGTCCGCCCTGAAGACCGGTGTAGCATGAAAATCTGTCTCCTATAAGGATCTGTCCCCCTCGACGTATCTGCGCATGTGCCGGAGATCGCCGATCGGCTGCTAATGCCTGAAACTGGCACATGCGGAGATACGTCGAGGGGGACAGATCCTCATAGGAGACAGATTTTCGTGCTACACCGGAACGGCGCGGGAACACGGCGAGAGGAACGCGCGGAGCAAAGGTAAGTGAACTGACACAGGGGGGACTTGGGGACTTAATATGGGGGATGAATTAATATGGGGAATGAATTACTATATGGGGAATGAATTACTATATGGGGGATGAATTACTATGGGGGATGAATTACTATGGGGGATGAATTACTATATGGGGGATGAATTACTATGGGGGATGAATTACTATATGGGGGATGAATTACTATATGGGGGATGAATTACTATGGGGGATGAATTACTATGGGGGATGAATTACTATATGGGGGATGAATTACTATATGGGGGATGAATTACTATAGGGGGGATGAATTACTATGGGGGATGAATTACTATATGGGGGATGAATTACTATGCGGGATGAATTACTATATGGGGGATTAATTACTATGGGGGATGAATTACTATGGGGGGTGAATTACTATATGGGGGATGAATTACTATATGGGGGATGAATTACTATGGGGGATGAATTACTAAGGGGGGTGAATTACTATATGGGGGATTAATTACTATGCTTACTATGGGGGAATATTACTATACTTACTATGGATGACACATACACATCATTCATCTACTCTTGGTCTGGCCCCCGGGTCCAATATATGAACCCATTGCGGCCCTCAAGTCAAAAAGTTTGCCCACCCCTGTCCTAGAACATCATTAGTTGTTATGGTGTTGGTGGCCAGGCCACCCACACTATGACAACTCAGAACTAGGGCAAACTGGGTCCCGTTCTTGAGGCAACCCGAGGTAATCCAGGCAACACTGTGATTGAAAATCACTGATTTTTACAAAATATGTGTTGGTCATTTTACTCCAATCAGCTCCTATCTGGGTTGATTGACTGCCTAGTTGTTGAAAATTCTATACCTGGCCACGAGTCTCACTGCTCTGGGCACAAGGCAAGCATTGCGTACCAGATAATACTCCTCCTAGTATTGTATCTCTCTTGCAACATATTTTCATGTTGGCAATATGTGCCCACTAAAAAGGAATCCCCATTGCCACCTCCCTCTCTGGCCAGGCTCCAGGATCATGAAGAGTCCAAATGGCCCCTTATCAGTTCATTTTCAATAAGTTTTTTTTTTTTAAATTAATAAAAAGGATAACTTTAAAAAAAATATATTCTCTTCCTCCCTTTATACTCCTCCTCTTTTTTTTCCTACATTAGTTTCTTCTTTCCTCCCTTCCTTTATTCCCTCCTTCCTTCCTTTCTTCCTGGCCATGTTTGGACAGCTTTTAAAACAGGGCCACCTGGAGGGCACTTTAGAGTCTGTCATAATAAAGATTGACTTTAAAAAAAAAAGGTGGGACTATTTAAGGCAGTTAGGGGAATGATGCCGTGGGACAAAAGTATAATTGGTCTCTACAATGCCAGAATCATCTTTTAGGCTGGGCTAGCTGCACCCAAAACTTGCTCTGCTGGAAAGAATACTTACAGTTTTGGCCCACTACAATGGAAAGTAAGGGCTCCAGTGGCTGGGTGAAAGAACCATTCATTATTCACTATTCTAGCCTTGACCACAAGTAAATAGTCACTCAACTAATAAGGTTTTGATGCAAAATGGAAGATGGGCATGTGGCCACCTTGCTTTGTATACATGGGCAATGAGCAGACATGGGTTAGTCAAGAGAAGAACCTACAGTGACAATCGGAACGGTGTTACAAGAGATAACCTTGATTGAAGCACCTCAATAGCAGCTCAATAATAGTTGGCTCATATAACATAGTGTACTTCCATGACAATAATTACACATCCTCCACCAAAACTTGAGGCTCATCATCTCCCCTTAGCAATAGGAACAAAGATAGAATTGCTTCCTCTACATACAAAGTAATTGTACAAATGGCACAGACACTCTATTTGTGCCTCCCTCTAACTTTCATGACACAAACTATGTACAGCATACTGGGCGTTCCAACAGGAAAGCCAAGCACTGACAGTTGCCTTGTTGGCTACTGTTCAATTGAAAATTTATATCAGGCGTATGATTTAGCAATTGGTAAGTTGGAATATACCACCTTGAGACTGTTGTGAGTGGACCTGATTAGCAGCTGGTTAAATTAAACAAGGATGTACCTTCAAGCTTTCAACTAATTCTGCAGTGGTGCCAAGGGTCCAATCTTGTATAATACCACATGGTTGGTCTGTACTTGGAATCTCATGTATCCTGAGACATCCCCTAGATTAAAACATAGCTTTACTGGTGATGTTTAGGTCATAATTGTGAAATGTTCCCTAACTTGACAGATTGAAGTCCATACCTTGAAGGCCAACATAAGCCAAATACATCACATTTGGTTGCTATTACTCTTCTCCATGGTGAACTCCTGCAAAGAATGAAGTGACCAAGCTTATCAGCCTTTCTCACAGAAGTCAATGTAGAGGCATGCAGCTCTCCATCTAGATTGTGAAAGAATAATACCATATTTATTTATTTTGCTTCACGATACGCTGAGCAATAGATGTGCAGAGTGGTTCTGAAACCCTTGTTCCCATAGACAAGGCTTTCCAAGTCAACAATCTGGGACATTTTTAAGACTTTTCTTTTTTAATGAATGAAAATGAAAACATTACCCTTTCAACAAAGGGAACTATAAGTTCATTATTCATTGTTCAAGTCCTACAAGGTCCTGGTAGAGCCTGTAGCTGTCTCCAAGGCTTTAAAAACTCAGCTGGGCAGAACGCACAGCTCACACCTCCTGCTGCTTCTCAAAATTATTGAAATTAGCCATTGGTAACACAGCGTTTCTATGATGAAAATCTGAGGATTTTGTCAAATCTTTATATATATATATATATATATATATATATATATATATATATATATATCTTCTTAAATGTTCTTCTGACAAAAAATTGTCCTTCATTAGACTGATTATCTTGCAATTTTTTTTAAAATAATTTTTTTTTTTTAGAGACGGAAAGCACAAAGCAACAGTACACAAATCACAATCCAATAACCGAAAGCAAGTAAAAGTAAAAACGCAAATGCAAATAACACTAAATCAACTAAACTACCCAAAGCACACACCCTCTCAAGAAAACTCAAAAAAGAGTAGGAGCAAAAACAAATTCTGCCTAAGCAGCTCAATGTGCAAAACTTTTCCGCTTCGGCCAAATTTGTCCATCAGTAAATGTGTCAAAATCAATCACTCTCCTCATCCCTAAATAAACATACAGTGTATGTTGAAGATTTTGCCTTTTCAAATAGAAATGGCAAAGCTCAGTCTTCAGCTACAAGATTTTCTACAATGCTGGTTGATATTTTGGGGTTTGGGCATGCTACTACCTGTACAACATTATGGACACTTAACCAATCTTTTACAAAATTCATGACAGCTATAACAGTGGAATGTGGACCACCCTTAATGTGTATGTAATTTTAAAAATATTTTATTTATTTTATTTTATATATACAGTGGGGATCGAAAGTTTGGGCACCCCAGCTAAAAATTTGTATTAATGTGCATAAAGAAGCCAAGGAAAGATGGAAAAATCTCCAAAAGGCATCAAATTACAGATTAGACATTCTTATAATATGTCAACAAAAGTTAGATTTTATTTCCATCATTTACACTTTCAAAATAACAGAAAACAAAAAAATGGCGTCTGCAAAAGTTTGGGCACCCTGCAGAATTTATAGCATGCACTGCCCCCTTTGCAAAGCTGAGACCTGCCAGTGTCATGGATTGTTCTCAATCATCGTCTGGGAAGACCAGGTGATGTCAATCTCAAAGGTTTTCAATGCCCAGACTCATCTGACCTTGCCCCAACAATCACCACCATGGGTTCTTCTAAGCAGTTGTCTAGAAAACTGAAACTGAAAATAGTTGACGCTCACAAAGCTGGAGAAGGCTATAAGAAGATAGCAAAGCGTTTTCAGATGTCAATATCCTCTGTTCGGAATTTAATTAAGAAATGGCAGTCATCAGGAACAGTGGAAGTTAAAGCAAGATCTGGAAGACCAAGAAAAATATCAGACAGAACAGCTCGCAGGATTGTGAGAAAAACAATTCAAAACCCACGTTTGACTGCACGATCCCTCCAGAAAGATCTGGCAGACACTGGAGTTGTGGTACACTATTCCACTATAAAGAGATACTTGTACAAATATGGTCTTCATGGAAGAGTCATCAGAAGAAAACCTCTTCTACGTCCTCACCACAAAAATCATCGTTTCAACTTTGCAAATGAACATATAGACAAGCCTGATGCATTTTGGAAACAAGTTCTGTGGACAGATGAGGTTAAAATTGAATTTTTTGGCTGGAATGAGCAAAGGTACGTTTGGAGAAGAAGGGGCACAGAATTTAATGAAAAGAACCTCTGTCCAACTGTTAAGCATGGGGTTGGATCAATCATGCTTTGGGGCTGTGTTGCAGCCAGTGGCACAGGGAACATCTCACGAGTAGAAGGAAAAATGGATACAATAAAATTTCAGCAAATTTATGGATGGTAACTTGATGCCATCTTTGAAAAAGCTGAAGTTAAAGAGAGGATGGCTTCTAGAAATGGATAATGATCCTAAACACACCTCGAAATCCACGGGAGATTACATCAAGAGGCATAAACTGAAGGTTTTGCCATGGCCTTCACAATCTCCTGACCTCAACATAATTGAAAATCTATGGATAGACCTTAAAAGAGCAGTGCGTGACAGACAGCCCAGAAATCTCAAAGAACTGGAAGACTTTTGTAAGGAAGAATGGGCAAAGATACCTCAAACAAGAATTGAAAGACTCTTGGCTGGCTACAAAAAGCGTTTACAAGCTGTGATACTTGCCAAAGGGGGCAGTACAAGATATTAACTCTGCAGGGTGCCCAAACTTTTGCAGACGCCATTTTTTTGTTTTCTGTTATTTTGAAAGTGTAAATGATGGAAATTAAATTTAACTTTTGTTGACATATTATAAGAATGTCTAATCTGTAATTTGATGCCTTTTGGAGCTTTTTCCATATTTCCTTGGCTTCTTTATGCACATTAATACACATTTTTAGCTGGGGTGTCCAAACTT
The DNA here is from genome assembly GCF_062004578.1 of Staurois parvus. Taxonomy (NCBI): domain Eukaryota; kingdom Metazoa; phylum Chordata; class Amphibia; order Anura; family Ranidae; genus Staurois; species Staurois parvus. The sequence continues at coordinate 907,463 of NW_028317992.1, forward strand.
TCGATCCCCACTGTATATATATATATATATATATATATTTTTTTTACTTTTTCACTTAAAATGATATTAAAGGCTTGCATTTTTTTTAATTAAAAATGACAAACATGTCTATACGTACCTGCTGTGTGCAGTGGTTTTGAACAGAGCAGTCCAGATCCTCCTCTTCTTGGGTCCCTCCGATGCTCCTGGCCCCTCCCTCCTGTCGGGTGCCCCCCACAGCAAGCAGCTTGCTCTGGGGGCACCCGCTGCTCCGTATGTCTATTCACACACTGAGCCATGGCTTGGCCCCACCCCCCTCTCTTCATATTGGCTCACTGACTGTGATTGGCAGCAGCAGGAGCCATTGGCCTCAGGCAATGCATGAATGCCTGAAGGTAAAAAACCTTGAGCCTTTACAACCACTTTGACTTTATTTCTATCTCTAGGAGGCTAACAAGCTCTGCTGTGATAGGATTGGGCAGGTGACAGGTTCATTTTAGTCAGATATCAGAGCTCTATTGGATTCCTAATATATTCCCTGCCTTCTAGGACTATGCTTGATCAGCTATTTTCCCAGCATTTCATTCTGGATTTCATAAGCTGTGAACAGGACGTACGCACAGCTGAGCATTTCTAGGTTCACTGTCTGCAGAGAAGATTGGGGAGCGGATGTTGTCCGTTGTCCTCCTGCTCATTATACTGAAACTGTAAAAGAAGCTCAGTACATGTTGGAACGAGAAGGCTTGCACATTCTCATACTTATGTTCATGCTCAAAATTCTGAGCAAAAGGTCAATGCAAAACAGGCATTGTCACATCTATGCAAACATATTAGCGTGTGCAGAAAACATATGCGCATGTGTATGTGCAGTATGGGCACTGGCGCCAAATGGCCAACTTAAGCTGGACTCTGACATGGATTGCTGAGTGGTCTTCAGCTAGCTCCTGCTTTACCTATTCTTTGCCCTGTCATACCTGCTCACTTGGGTATGACTTGGCTTGCCCCTAACCTGTCTTTTGATTTCTGCCTGCCTACTGTGACCTCGGCTTGACTCTGCTCCTGTCTTGCATTCCTGTAGCTTGCTGCCTGGTTGTTGATGACCTTTTGGGTTGTGTCCTGGCTACACTCCTGTCTGCCAAGCAAGTGTCACTGTGTTCCAGTTCCTGGTACCTGCCTGTGATCTAAGGTCATCTGCTTCCTGCAAACCCCAGCTTGCGCTACCTTTTACACCGGCCCTCATGTCCTCACACTCCCTGTTATCCCTTCCAGGGCTGTTGGACAAGAGGTGCAAGAGAAGCCCATTCTCCAGCTCGATCTCCACCAGGTATGTGAAAGAAACCCTCTGTTGTGGTCCCAGGCTCCCGGAAGGGGCGGGGGGGACCAGAAACCAGGGAACATGATGCTTTAGTCTGCGAGAGTCCCATAAAAGTAGTCACAGAAGTGATAATAATAAAGCTCAGAAACGGCAGTACAAAACAGAAACAAGTAGTGGAGGTGAGCTTATTTTAACCCCTTGAACTCTGGATGTGCCAGATGTGTCCATATAGCTCGACTAGTTTAGAACAGGGGCGGACTGACCATTTGGAAACTCGGGCACTGCCCGAGGGCCCGGGGTCAGAAGGGGGCCCCATGAGATGCCCCTGGTACCTTTTTCATAGGCTTTTTTGAGTTTGGGGAAGGACACAGGGGTCCCATGATCCCCTATTGCCCGGGGGCCCCATGAGTTGTCAGTCCGCCCCTGGTTTAGAATGTATTCCAGGTATGGTATATTTTTACATAGTTACATTGGTCCAGTTTGGACTAATGTACCTACATATAGGACGTATCTGGCCGATGCCCCTGGAAGCTGGAAATCACTGAAGTAGACACTGCTAATCCAGTGATCACCACTGCCCTGCCTCTTCACCAGAATGGGGCATGGAAGCAAGTGGAGAACACTGGAGTAGCGGAGTCTATTGCAGTGATTTCCAGCTTCCAGGGGAATCAGCCAATTATAGTATATACATAGTTACATTGGTCCAAGCTGGTCCATGGTAACTATGTAAAAATATACAATACTTGGAACTCATCTTTAAAGACGTGATCCTGGCAGAGAGCTTTTGCATTGGACACCAAAGGCTGTGTGTCTAGAGGTTCCAGTGATGGAAATGTTGCCCTGGAGCTTTCCCTTTAAATTGAAGAGTAGCAGCACAAAACACTTTTGAGAAAAAATCCCTAAACCTTTTATTTGTAGCTCTTTTCCAATCAAATATTTAAAGCCGTATTAAACCCAAAACCAAAATATAACACATTGCAGCTTACAATCATTAGATGCGGTGGCTGCATTCGTTTTTTTTTTTTAGGCTTGTTTCCCCTTCTGTTTTAACCCAGTGATCTGGCCAGTAACACACCTCCTGTACTATAGTGAACCCACTCTGGATGAATGATCACAGGGGGCACAGCAGACCACAGCATTGTCAGTCTGAGGGGAGGGAGGTGTTAAATGTATTAGCAGATACACTAACAAATTGAAATTGAACCCAAGTTAATACTTTATACTCCATTACAGGAACCATTTTTTTTTATTTTTGGAATAAAACTAATCATTTTAAGCACCTCTACTGTTCAATGATGAATGCTGTAGCACTTCTGGAAAATGTCACATCAGGAATTTATTCTGGTAGACTGACATTACTGAAAAGTCAATTTTAAGTAGAACTTTAAAAAAAAACATCTAATTTTCATGGTTACAACCTCCGTTGAGTCTCTATCCTTGCATGTATCCCCATGCAGGGAGATTTTGCTGCAATTCATGTCTTGCTGCCTGTGCAAGCAAGGTAAGATTTCTCCTCCTGGCTACCCTTCTTCCTCTCCTCTGAGCTACCCACCATCATCCTTGGGGATTTCAACATCCCTGTCAACCTCGACAACCCGGACACAGCCCGTCTCCTCCACTTAACCTCCTCCTTTGCACTTGCACAGTGCATACAATCCACCACCCACTCCGACGGTAATATCCTTGATCTTGTCTTCTCCAACCGCTGCGCTCCCCACAACCTCACTAACACCCCCTTCCCTCTCTCTGACCACAACCTGATTACTTTCTCTATCTCCTCATCCTCCAATGCCTACCCTTCCAAATGTCACACTACTACCAGCCGTAACCTCCGCAACCTTAACCCTGCCTCCCTCCACTCCGCAGTTGATCAACTCCATGACCGCATCCTCCCCCTGTCCTGCCCCGACTTGGCTATGACCGCCTACAACAATGCGCTGTCAACAGCCCTTGACTCACTAGCGCCTTTAACCACACGCAACATCAGACCCAGACCGCTCCAGCCCTGGCAGACTGATCACACCAAAACCCTCAAACGACACAGTCGTGCCCTGGAGCGACTATGGCGCAAAACCAAATCCCAACAAGCCTTCACCCGATACAAATCTGCCTTCCACACCTACACCTCCTTCCTCCATACTGCCAAACAAGCCTACTTCCTGACCCTCATCAAGGCCCTCTCCTCCAATCCTCGCCGACTCTTCTCCACCTTCAACTCTCTACTCTCGCCACCCCCACCTCCACCCAGCACCTCACTCACTGCCCTTGAGATTGCCAATCACTTCAAAAACAAGATTGACACAATTCGCAAGGACATTGCCGCAACTCACACGCCTTCTCAACCCGTCCCCTCTCACACAGCTACCCCCTCATCCCCCCTCCCCCTCGACATAACCCACAGGGACTTCGTCGCTGCTCAAACTCCCTCCAACCCCCTTCCCCCTCACTCAGCTACCCCCTCTACACCCCTCTCCCATGGCCCCACCACTGCTCTGACCTCCTCTCCCACCCCACCCTACATTCCTCATACTGAAGCTCCCCCAACACTCCTCACCTTTGACCTTACTACCATCGAAGAAGTCTCCAAGATCCTCTCTGATGCCCGCCTCACCACCTGCCCCCTTGACCCTATCCCCACACAACTCCTACAACCTCCCTCCCCCTCCATCCTACGCTCCCTCACCCACATCTTCAATCTCTCCCTCTCCTCCGGCACTTTCCCTTCCCCTCTGAAACATGCACACATCACCCCCATACTTAAAAAGCCCTCCCTGGACCCCAATGACCCGAACAACCTCAGACCCATCTCCCTGCTCCCATTTACATCTAAACTCCTCGAGCGCCTAGTCTACGCCCGCCTATGCTCTCACCTCAACGACAACAACCTCCTCGATCCCCTACAGTCCGGCTTCCGCCCCCTACACTCCACCGAAACTGCCTTACTCAAACTCTCCAACGACCTGCTAACCGCCAAAGCTAATGGCCACTATTCAGTGCTCCTACTCCTTGACCTCTCTGCGGCCTTTGACACAGTCGACCACCCCCTCCTCCTCAAAAAACTACACTCCCTCGGCCTCAGAGATTCTGCTCTCTCCTGGCTCTCATCCTACCTGTCACAACGCTCTTTCAGCGTTGCCTATAATGCTACCACCTCCCTCTCACTCCCCCTCTCTGTTGGGGTCCCTCAAGGCTCTGTCCTCGGGCCCCTTCTCTTCTCCATCTACACCTCCTCCCTTGGCCAACTCATACACTCTCACGGCTTCAACTACCACCTCTATGCCGACGACACACAAATCTATCTCTCAACCCCCCACCTCACCCCCTCGGTCTCCGCCCGAAACACACACCTGTTGAGCGACATATCAGACTGGATGTCGCTCCACTTCCTTAAACTGAACCTCTCCAAAACCGAGTTTCTTGTCTTCCCTCCAGCCCGGACACCACCCCCCATTGACTTCTCCATCATGTCCAACAACGCCACCATCAAACCCGCCCCGCAGGCCAGAGTACTTGGTGTCATTTTGGACTCCAACCTATCCTTCCAGCCCCAAGTCCACTCTTTAACAAACTCGTGCAGACTCCACCTCCGCAACATCGCCAAAATCCGCACGTTCCTAACTCCAGAAACCACTAAACAGCTCATCCACTCCCTCATCATATCGCGACTCGACTACTGCAACTCCCTCCTCACTGGCCTGCCTCGCCGCTGGCTATCCCCGCTTCAGTCCATCCTGAATACGGCTGCCAGACTCATTCACCTTTCCAACCGCTCCGTTTCCGCCACCCCCCTCTGCCAATCCCTCCACTGGCTTCCGATTGCGCAACGGATCAAATTCAAAATCCTAACACTGACGTACAAAGCTGTCCACCATACTGCCTCGAACTACATCACTGACCTAATATCCAAGTACCGCCCAGCACGCACACTCCGCTCCTCACAAGACCTCCTTCTCTCTAGTTCCCTGGTCTCCTCCTCCCATGCCCGCCTCCAGGACTTCTCCAGGGTGTCACCCATCCTCTGGAACTCCCTGCCCCAACCCATCAGATTATCACCTACTCTCCTCTCCTTTAGGCGCACCCTGAAAACCCATCTCTTCAGGGAAGCCTACCCCGCCCCCTGCTAACTTGCCGACCTCCTCCACTCTTCCTACCACTCCATCCCCCACAGCTATCTCCTCCTGTGCCACCATCCCCTCCCTCCTAGATTGTAAGCTTGAAAGAGCAGGGCCCTCGATCCCCTCATGTTTTGCATTGTATTGGTATTGTTCTGTCACATGTTCTGTCCCCCTTTGTAATGTACAGCGCTGAGCGAACTATTGGCGCTTTATAAATGCTGAATAATAATAATAATAATAATAATATATAAATTGATTTACAATTGATAAAGTTAGACATTCAAAGATTATAATGCTGCTCACTTTCTTTTGTTGTTGGCTGTATTCCTTTATAAAATATACCATTCCTTCTCTCCCAGGGCCTACAATGAAGGAGGGAAAGTGGGGGTAATTCTCCCCAGCAAGGACGCACACAGCAATAAAAACCCACAAGTTGTTCTACTTTTTCCTCAATCTATCCAAAACTATAAAAAAAAGGTTTTGAAATTTCACTTTCAACAAACTAAAAACCAAATTGGAAAGTGCGCTTTGCCCTCCCTTTGTCCTTTTTAATTTCAGCGACAGATATGAATTCCATAATAAACACTTTCATACTGAGTCATGTGGCATCATTCATAACTTTGTTTTCCAAGTATGACTCATGACATCACAGATGTCAAACTTATGTAACATATTTCAGGAGACTCTGCTGACTAAATATATGGCGGATTGTACGGAAGAGGCATTGCTGCTCTTTAAATGCAGTCAAATATCTAAGTTATATTTAGAGTAGATGGATGGTGCCTATCCTAGGTCAGATCTGTCATGCTGAGCTTTTCAACTTATTTGCAGGAACTGATACTGATGAACTATTTATTTTCACAGATAAGGTTGTGGTCATTCATTGGGTGGCTAAGGATGTTCCCTCCCGCCGGTGTTAAATGACACAATGAGCATGTTACACTTTCTTTAGCCCAAAAAATGTTCCCACCATGAATTGGCTGGTTGGCTGTATTTGTTCTCCCCCAAGCCAAAGGTTCCCAGTTCTACTACAATTCGACCATAGGTGCATTGGTAGGTTGTTGAATCCAGGGGCGGACTGACAACTCATGGGGCAATAGGGGATCATGGGGCCCCTGTGTCCTCACCCACACTCAAACCACAGCCAAAAAAGCCTATAAAAAGGTACCAGGGGCATTTCATGGGGCCCCCTACTGACCCCAGGCCCTCGGGCAGTGCCCGAGTGCTCGAATGGTCAGTCCGCCACTGGTTGAACCCTAAACAGGTTATAACTTTAGATCTAAATTTTCAAGGAGCTTTCAAGGAGCTCTCTTTGAGGTATCCTTATGGGTTCCAGGAGTAGTCTAAGAAGTTTGGAGAGAGTGAGAGCATCCCAATTCTAGTCCAGTAAATCTTTATTTTTCAAGGCACAGGAAAAATTCAACACTTTTCAGGGGCTCGATGTCATCTCTTGATCAGGGCTTGGAAGCAGATAGAAAGAACATTGAACAAAAAATTGTAACATAGATAATTGGAATTAGCTTGATCCGACTGGTGACTCGAATTAGAGAAACCCTATCCCTTATTTTACAGTTTGTAATCCAGTGTCCTTCCTATTTACTTTTAGCATCCAGGCCCTGAGGAAGTATTAGGCCCCTGAAACACAATGGATTTTTTTCTTAACCTCCTGTTAGGGAAAATATTGAAATACTGGATACTATAATTTTGGTGCTCTCATTTTCTCCACACTTGTCAGCAAGTGTCAAGTATATAAAATATAATTTATATTGGAGGACAAATCATGGTACTTCCCTCTGCCATAGGCTGTGATTAGAGAAGTGTTTCGTTTCAGATTTATTTATTAAAGTGATATCAAATCTTAGAATGTTTTTTAGTAAAATACCAAATGTGTCTATACTTACCTGCTCCGTGCAATGCTTTTGCACAGAGCTGCCCCGATTCTCCACTTCTAGGGTTCCCTGCCAGTGCTCCAGGCCCTTCCTCTTTGGTGGATGCTCCCATGGAAAGCTACTTTCTATGGGGGCACCATGCGAGATCGCTCCCAACCCGCCCTGTCTGCGTCCATTGATACAGAGCGGTTGGCTCACCCCCGCCTTCTCGCCCCCATGTCACATCATATGATTGACAGAAGCAGAAGCCAATGGCTCCCCCAACTATCAATCTGCCCAATAAGCAGGCAGACAGTGGCTAGAGCTGCTGCTCTCTTGCACATCACTGGATTGGATCGGGCTCAAGTACGAAGAGGGGGGCTGGGGGGGCAGCTGCAGCACAGAAGGTTTTTTACCTTAATGCATACAATGCATTAAATTGAAAAACATTAAGGATTTAGAAACATTTTAGGTCAATCTTTTCGTTTTGTCATATTCGTTAGAATGATTCCTTTTCAGAATTTGTTTTATATATTTGGATTCCTGTCATATATTTGTTGTTCTGAATCTATTTTTGGGAAGTTATTTCAGAAGATTCACATTCATTCGTTATGTCCTTATGTTATTTTAGTGACTTGCATGTGACTTGCTACTTGCTTGCGACTTTGACGTTTTTCTTGACTTTGGCCAATCATAACAAAACAATGTGTAAAACATATTATAGAACTTACAAAACCCTCTGAAGTCGCAAATAAATAAACAAATGAATACAAATTAATTTGTTGTTTTTGTTATAATTTATTTTGGATTCATTGAAATCCTTTACTATTGTGATTTGAGGACTCGGATATATCCGAAAATGTTGTCCGAATTTCAATTCGTAACTAAATGAATAGCACATGCCTAGCTGTGTTCGCAGGTCTGAATGGGAAGCAGATAGCCTCCATCTGTCACTGACTATGGACTCTGATTTGGCTGATGTCTGCATGGTGAAGTATCACCACCAAGGGCCACCACTAGGGCCAGTGCAAGGATTTTTTCTGTTCAGGTGAAGATGCAATCTAAGGTCCCTAACTCACATTCATACATACACATACTAGGGCCAATTTAAACAGGATCCAATTAACCTACCAGCATGTCTTTTGAGCTTCATCCATCCTGACCTCCTACTCCGCCCGCAGCCCCCCGGACTGACTCCTCCAGCTGGGTGCACATCTCCATCCTGCCTGACAGTGTGCCCTGCCCCCTCCTGGCACACATGGGGATCTGCCCACCGCTCTGCCCACCTCTACATCATTGGATCTGCTCTGGCAGCGGTATACATTCATCTTCCCCAAGCCTACTGCTCTCTCTGGCTATCTCACTCTCACAGCAGCCTACTAAACAGCAAACATACTAAAACTTCCATGCTGCGATCTCTCTCCTATGGGGTGCAGCATGGAAGTTTTAGTTTGCCTGCTGGCGGGAAAGTTATTTTAAAAATCCAAATCCCCAGCGAGTGGCTGAGGATCCCGCTTTTACTGCCCACCCCATACTGGCACCTTTAGGCAGCTGCCTAAGCTGCTTTGTCCTGGTGCTGGCCCTAGCCACCACCCAAATGTATCTTATTAGTAATAGCCCGCAAAGCAAATGTCCCTCAGCTTTACAACCCAATCCTTCCATGCATGGCATCCAAAATATATTATATGTTAAAGCAATGACATCATTGCTTCATCTATGACAGTGGTCTCCAAACTGCGACCCGCAGGCCCTTTGCTAGCCTTTCTCTGGCCTGTGGGTCACTATTCCTCGCAAACATATGAGGCATTATTCCTCCCACTGTCAACAACGTTTAGGCACCCTTCCTTCCACTGACACCAGTAGTTGGACATTATCCTTCCCACTGACACCAATGAGGGGGCACTATTTCTTCCACTGACACCAATGATTGGATGCTATTCTTCCCACCGATATCAGTGATGAGACATTATCCCTCCTTCGATTAACCACATGTGCTTTATAATTTTTTTTGCTCCTACTGACCACCATGCCTGAGGAATTGTTTATGCCCACAGATGCTGGGGCATTTTCTACTGCAACTGGTCACAGACCGGGCCCCCAAAAGTCTGAATTAAACTGGCCCTTTGCTTAGAAAGTCTGGAGATCTCCTGATCTATAACATGCACTTTTGCACTTAAAGTAAATTATTATTATTTTTTTTTGTAAAATAACAAACACGCTATACTTACCTACTGTGTTCTTGGATCCCCCACAGGCTCTTCTGGCCTCTCCCTCCTGTTGGGTGTCCCAAAGCACGCAGCTTACTATGGGGGCATTGGCCCCGCCCCCTCTATTTCCTCATTGGCTAACTGGCTGTGATTGACAGCAACAGGAGCCAATGGTTTCCGCTTACTGTCTCAGCCAACGAGGAAGCAGAGATCCAGGACAGCCGAGGCTGTTGTGCACATTAATGGTTCGCAATGGGGCTCAGGTAAGTAATGAGGGGGCTGAGAGCACTTCTGCACACAGAAGGTTTTTTACCTTCACGCATAGAGTGCATGAAGGTAAAAAAACCTTGAGCCTTTACAACTACTTTAACAGCAGAAAAATCACTACACTCCAAGATGTTACGTGTTGTAGAAGTAGAACAGAAAGCATTATTGCCCAGTTGAAAAGAGACAGAGAGTGTAGATGGGTGCTGTTTAATAGGGCTATCTACAGAAAACACAATTTTACAAGAGAAAAATACTACACTCCAAATATATTACATATTGCAAAAGTAGAATGGAAAGTGTTAATGGACATTGGAAAGGGACAGAGAGTGCAGATATGTGATTGTCTGGGCAGGGCTGTGGAACGGACAGGTAGGCCTAGTGGCAGGGTAACGCACTGGCTGACGACAACCACCACCAACAGACCGAAGTACCTCAGGGCGCAGAGTCTAAGTCCCAGGCTGCCCTTCACCAGGGCCCCTGATGGTGGGGATGGACTTGACGCAGCCAGGAACCAGGTCGCGGCCCCCGAGACACCCCGGCTGTGGTAATGGCCGCCGCCAATGGCGTGTAGCTGGTGAGAATGACAATAGCGTAGTCAGGCAAGCCGGGTCAACAACAACGGGACAAAACAGTACAGAACAGTAGACAGAGAATCACAGGTCACGGGCCGGGTTCAGCAACGGAGGGTCAGATCGAAGGAAAACACAGAGAATGGTCTTAGTCACAAGCCGAGTCAGAATACCAGAAGAGTCACGAGCGTATACACAGAGCTGTAGCAAGACCAAGACACAAGTGCAAAGAGCATGTGCGGATCACAGGCTTATATGTACTCACACCCCTCTGGGGGATGGACCTCAGAGACCTGAAGGCATAAAAGCTTCCCACCATGCTCAGCAGAAATCCAAGATGGATGCCAGCACATGGAGTAACATAACCTCTGGGAAAAGGTAGGACCTTGACAGTGATGTTCAAAGGAGCCACCTATAGCAGATGTGTCAGCACATATGCAAAGTCTAACATATCTTATGGACACATCTCCCTGCACTGAATGATAATTACAACAGGTTAGCATGACTTTGTATTCCTATTTCGGTGGCTCATTAGATGCTCTTGGAAAACAGACAGTCAGAACTGTTTTTATTTAGTTTTTGGGCTCACCTACCTTTCTCCATTTACAGCACTACCTGCCTGGAGTTTGCATGTTCTCCCCATTCCTTTGTGGGTTTCCTCCGGGTATTCCGCTTTTCTTCAAAGACATGCTGGTAGCTTATTTGGCCCTGCCTAAATTAAATCTAGTATGTGTATGTACAAATGTGATTTAAGGACTCTAGATTGTAAGCTCCTTGAGGTCAGGGACTGATGTGAATGTACAATATATATAAAGCATTGCCTACATTGATGGCGCTACAGTGACTTAAAAAAGTATTTATACCCCCTGAAATTTTCCATATTATGTCATGTTACTGCCAAAAATAAGTTGCTGGGAAGATGGATGGAACCAAATACAGGGCAATCTTAGAAGAAAATCTGTTAGTGTCTGCAAAAGTCTTCAGACTGGGGCGGAACTTGGACTATATTACAAAGAAGAATGGGCAAAAATGTCCCTCTCTAGATGTGCAAAGCTGATAGAGACATTCTCAACAAGACCTGCAGCTTAAATTGCAGCGAAAGGTGGTTCTACAAAGTATTGACTCCGGGGGGCTGAATACAAATGCACACCACACTTTTCAGGTATTTATTTGTAAAAAATTTTGAAAACCATTTCTCATTCTCCTTCCACTTATGGCCACTTTGTGTTGGTCTATCCCATAAAATCCCAATAAAATACATTTATGTTTTTGGCTGTAACATGACATTTGGAAAATTTCAAAGGGTATGAGTACTTTTTCAAGGCATTGTATATAAGTACCTGTAAATAAATAATTATTACAGCATCATTATCACAGAGGCTTTAGGTTTGGCCTTCAAAAAATAATAAATTATCCTGGCGCCAAATACTTGATATAAAATAAAAAATAGACTCTGCATTGCTGGTTTTTGTTGGACCTGTAGGGCTCAGCTTTGAGACAAACAAGCAGAGTCTATAAGAAGTGTTCAGTAAATACGGATACATCTGTGAGGTGGTTGTGGTGAAGGATCGGGAGACCAAGAGATCCCATGGCTTTGGTTTCGTCACCTTTGAAAATTGTGACGATGTGAAGGATGCCATGGAGGGGATGAATGGAAAGTCCATGGATGGCCGTCAAATTCGAGTTGATCAGGCTGGAAGGTCCTCCAGCGACAGGAGAGGAGCCTATAGAGATGGCTCATCTGGAGGAAGAGGATTCTTCCGTGGAGGCCGAGACCGTGGTGGTGGTGATCGTGGTTTTGGAAGCAGCTGGTTTGATAACAGGAGTGGTGGCTATGGTGGTGGATCCCAAGAATATTATGGCAGTGGCAGGAGTCCAGGAAGTTATGGGGATCGCTCCTACAGAGATGGTTATGACAGCTATGCCTCACATGAGTAAAATACCTTCCTGACTCAAGATCGTCCTTCCAATGGCTGTATTTATAAAGATTTTTGGAGCTTCGCTGAATCAAAGTGTAGTATGTCAACTTGTGTTCACTTTTTTTATATACATTTGGTTAATCTTGACGGCCTCACTGGTAGAATGCGAACAGCTGTTCAAAGGTTGTTATCTTTGGGGTACACTTATGTTTACTTTTTCTTTCATACTTTTCTATTGAGGCTGCAGATACGTGAAGCTTTGTAAATGAGCAGATTCATGCAGCAGTAAATGGTGTTGCACAGCAGAATGGAGTGATGCTTTTTGCATTCGCATCCCTGTAAATGGGTATGTCTCCTACTACAGCGTGGTCTTACTAGATCTTATTTTGAGCTCTTGTTTTGAAAATACTGTTTTAGTGTGACTATGTAGTGCAGAGCCTGGCTGTGCTGCAATCAACAGCTGTACCACCTTGATATAACTAAAGTGAACAAATGTCACAAGATATTCTTAAAATGTTTGTTTGTATTGTCCTTTCTTTATACAAATAGTTAATTTGAATACTGTACTGAAGTGGTTACAGAATTGTATTTACTTTCTTTTTTGGCTTCACGAAACCTATTAAAAGACAGTCTGAAAGAAAATAAATAAATAAATAAATAAAAATAAATAATAAAGAATAAAATTGGTGTTTGATTAATATTTACCCCTCCAGGGGTTTTAGGTTTGGCCTACCTTAACAAATAAACGTGTCACTTGTGATGATAGATACATAGATAGATAATGTAAGTCTGATTGTATTTTATATTTATTGGCATGTTTTTGTTCTCTTTATCCATAGGGTCTACCTTGTTATTCATGATATTAAACAAATATAGATGTCACTTATGATCTAAATACAATCTCTGATATTCTTCAGAGACTCAATCTGTTTACAGATCTGTAGTTACATTCAACATTCTAACACTTTGGAAGTCAAGAGTCTCCAATCTTGTATAGCGTATGTAATAGACTGTGGTCTAAGCACCCTTATCTCCACAACACAGGTTTTCTGGAATTATAGAGGTGTTGACATATTTGTTTGTGTCTCCAAGGACCCTACAGCCGCTATCAGATGGGTTCCCATAATAAACAAAGAGTAGGCTACATTATCCATAGCGTATGCTCATGCCGTGTGCAATATATCAGGCCATTGCCTTGCTGCTATCCTGAGACTTCTCTGGTCCAGCATGAAACCCGATGATCGACAGAGCTTCCAAAGACATAAAAACGCCATTAAAGCTTGATAACACTTACTATTAGTGTATATATTAATGTCTAGTGTGATGTATTGTGAGTCTCATCTTATACGACCATTGCATCTCTTTCCAGAGTTTTCTTGGCTCTAAATGGGACATAAAAATTTCCTGAGTCTTCAATTTTACTTTTAAAAGGACTTTTACTTTCATAAGGTCAAAATGGTGCACAGGGTTATGTTAAAACCCATTTCCGGACAAGTCTAAATTTTTATCTAAAATACTCTGTCACCCCTGCGTAGACCCCCTTTTTTTTGTACTAGTGTTAAACCGCTAAATCATTTTTACATGACTCAGGAGGTGTCCCCATGCAGAAGTCCCCTCTGTGGTTCCAAGGCTCTCCCGCTTCTCATGGGAAACCCCTAGGATAACGAATGACAGCAGATTCAGAAACATCCATTCCTCCATATCCTTTGCACAGAATTAACTCAAAAGCACTCAGCTGTAAACACTTCTGGGTTCTGAGGTATCAAACCCTAGCAGCTGTAGCCGTGTAAACTGTGGATTGGGGACTGTTTGTCCATGGGTGCACGGGACAAATCAAGCTTCTAGCCGACCTACATTTGTAAATGAACACAGGCCAACATATATTGGGTATTGCCAAACACACCAGAGTAAGAGGAATTAATCTAGGGCTATCTTTTATGGAAAGCTCTAAACCACAGGTGTCCAAAACAAGGCCTGCGGGACGAATCCGGCCCTCCAGGCCATTTCATGTGGCCCATGCATCTCTCCTGCAGGTACCCCCTTATCTTTGCCTCCACCTTGTTTTAGCAGTTGGCAGTAGAGAGGAGAATAGAACTCCTCTGTCAAATCCAGCACCTCTCAGTGCAGCTGCAGCACCCTCTCATCTCTGCCTCCCCTGGTCTCAGCATTCAGCAGACTCTGGTAACTGACTCCATTCCTCCTCTGATCCTCCTCCAGACCCTGCGCTTTCTGCTTTCCAACTCTGCCCCCAAAGGGGGTGCACAGTGATGTTAGGGAGGGTGTGGGATTCATGACATCTGTTGTAATGGGGGTGGGGTGCTCTGGACATGTAGTCTTACAGATACAACCACCCCTTTGAGGGCAACCATAATGCTGATGCGGCCCACGATGAAATGGAGTTTGACACCCCTGCTCTAAGCTGATGAACTGTAAAAGTTTTTAAAGCATCACCTATTAATAATTTGGATACTGTCATTTTTTGCCATTTCACTGGTGTTTTTAAAGGGTTGACATATTTGTTACCTATTTTTTCACCCAACTTACCTTGCAATGTGCTGCCAGCCTTGGATTTTTGTATACAACCCACCAACAGATTTTTGGTTCATGGGCTACGCAAAAAGTGCACTTATCCTTTAAAATAACTCCAGTGTGCTTGAAAAAATAGGGGCTTACACCAGTAAAGCCAAAGAACCTGCAAACATGCCATCATGGATTTCTAGTTCCCTCAAATACCTGGGACATCTCCGGGCACCTAAAAGGAAATGTGGCTCATAGGATAAAACAAAAAACAGTTGTAGATACTTCTTGTCCCCATGTAATTCTTTCTCTCCATTTTTCTTTCTCTTTGTTGCCTTCCATCTATTAGATCTTCTTCCTGTTTTCTGCCTTTTTTAGATATGAGCCATCAGTCATTGGGTTTTTTGCAGACAGCAGCCCTAGGTCAATAAAACAGGGACCTCAGAAGGATAACCTTCATCCTCACTGCTTTCACCACACTGCATATTACTAAGTCATGTAGGCAGAAGAAGATACCTGGGAAAGCATTTTTACTGGTATCAAAGGCAATACGTATTAGTTTTGTACATATGTTCTTTTTTTTTATTATGGTCAAAGTTAAAAAATAACTAACCAGGACTGGACAATGAATGCAAAGCAACATACTTATGATGTCATCTTTCTCCTCCTCTCAGCATGCTTTTTTTTGTGAGCACATGTGCAGATCACGATATTTTAAAACAACATAAATCCCAAACTGGTTTAGAGGCACTCACGGGTCTTGCAGAGGTGGAAGATCAAAAACAGTTAATATATATTATAATTAGAGATGAGCGAATCGAAGTAGGCGAAGTGGAATTCGCTTCGAATATTAGAAAAATTTCGATTCGCGCCGAATCCGAAAATAAGCAGACTTCGGATGCGTGAATCGAAATTTTTCCTAAAATGGCGGCGACATGTGCGGTGACGGAGCGGGGATGTCTGGGAAGGCGCGCAGACAAGGCGCGCTGACCCATAATGCATTCATTCATGACATGTGATCGCATTAGCCAATCAGCAGCCAGCCAGCCAGCACTGTGTAATGGTCGAGCTATAAATGGTGGCCATTTTAGAATTCTCCATTTGCCTCCAGTCATTCAACAGAGGCAGACCTGGCTGTATTCAGGGAGATAGTTAGGGACACAGAAACGTTACTTAGGGACATAGAAACGTTAGTTAGGGACACAGAAACGTTACTTAGGGCCACAGAAACGTTACTTAGGGACACAGAAACGTTACTTAGGGCGACAGAAACTTTACTTAGGGACACAGAAACGTTACTTAGGGCCACAGAAACGTTACTTAGGGCCACAGAATCGTTACTTAGGGCCACAGAAACGTTACTTAGGGCCACAGAAACGTTACTTAGGGCCACAGAATTGTTACTTAGGGACAGACACAGAATTGTTGCTGAGGGACACAGAATTGTTACTGAGGGCTACAGAACTGTTACTTAGGGCCACAGAAACGTTACTTAGGGCCACAGAATTGTTACTTAGGGACAGACACAGAATTGTTACTGAGGGAAACAGAATTGTTACTGAGGGCCACAGAACTGTTACATAGGGCCACAGAAACGTTACTTAGGGACACAGAATTGTTACTCAGGGACAGACAGAATGGTTACTTAGGGACAGACACAGAATTGTTACTGAGGGACACAGAATCATTACTTAGGGCCACAGAAACGTTACTTAGGGCCACAGAATTGTTACTTAGGGACAGACACAGAATTGTTACTGAGGGACACAGAATTGTTACTGAGGGCCACAGAACTGTTACTTAGGGCCACAGAAACGTTACTTAGGGCCACAGAATTGTTACTTAGGGACAGACACAGAATTGTTACTGAGGGACACAGAATTGTTACTGAGGGCCACAGAACTGTTACTTAGGGCCACAGAAACGTTACTTAGGGACACAGAATTGTTACTCAGGGACAGACACAGAATTGTTACTTAGGGACAGACACAGAATTGTTACTGAGGGACACAGAATTGTTACTGAGGGCCACAGAACTGTTACTTAGGGCCACAGAAACGTTACTTAGGGCCACAGAATTGTTACTTAGGGACAGACACAGAATTGTTACTGAGGGACACAGAATTGTTACTGAGGGCCACAGAACTGTTACTGAGGGCCACAGAAACGTTACTTAGGGCCACAGAATTGTTACTTAGGGACAGACACAGAATTGTTACTGAGGGACACAGAATTGTTACTGAGGGCCACAGAACTGTTACTTAGGGCCACAGAAACGTTACTTAGGGACACAGAATTGTTACTCAGGGACAGACACAGAATTGTTACTTAGGGACAGACACAGAATTGTTACTGAGGGACACAGAATCATTACTTAGGGCCACAGAAATGTTACTTAGGGCCACAGAAACGTTACTTAGGGCCACAGAATTGTTACTTAGGGACAGACACAGAATTGTTACTGAGGGACACAGAATTGTTACTGAGGGCCACAGAACTGTTACTTAGGGCCACAGAAACGTTACTTAGGGCCACAGAATTGTTACTTAGGGACAGACACAGAATTGTTACTGAGGGACACAGATTTGTTACTGAGGGCCACAGAACTGTTACTTAGGGCCACAGAAACGTTACTTAGGGACACAGAATTGTTACTCAGGGACAGACACAGAATTGTTACTGAGGGACACAGATTTGTTACTGAGGGCCACAGAACCGTTACTTAGGGCCACAGAAACATTACTTAGGGACACAGAATTGTTACTCAGGGACAGACACAGAATTGTTACTGAGGGACACAGAATCGTTACTTAGGGCCACAGAAACGTTACTTAGCGCCACAGAAACGTTACTTAGGGCCACAGAATTGTTACTTAGGGACAGACACAGAATTGTTACTGAGGGACACAGATTTGTTACTGAGGGCCACAGAACCGTTACTTAGGGCCACAGAAACGTTACTTAGGGACACAGAATTGTTACTCAGGGACAGACACAGAATTGTTACTGAGGGACACAGAATCGTTACTTAGGGCCACAGAAACGTTACTTAGCGCCACAGAAACGTTACTTAGGGCCACAGAATTGTTACTTAGGGACAGACACAGAATTGTTACTGAGGGACACAGATTTGTTACTGAGGGCCACAGAACCGTTACTTAGGGCCACAGAAACGTTACTTAGGGACACAGAATTGTTACTCAGGGACAGACACAGAATTGTTACTGAGGGACACAGAATTGTTACTGAGGGCCACAGAACTGTTACTTAGGGCCACAGAAACATTACTTAGGGCCACAGAAACGTTACTTAAGGCTACAGAAACGTTACTTAGGGCCACAGAATCGTTACTTAGGGCCACAGAAACTTTACTTAGGGCCACAGAATCGTTACTTAGTGCCACAGAATTGTTACTTAGGGACATACACAGAATTGTTACTGAGGGACACAGATTTGTTACTGAGGGCAACAGAAACGTTACTTAGGGCCACAGAAACGTTACTTAGGGACACAGAATTGTTACTCAGGGACAGACACAGAATTGTTACTTAGGGACACAGAATTGTTACTCAGGGACAGACACAGAATTGTTACTGAGGGATACAGAATTGTTACTGAGGGACACAGAACCGTTACTTAGGGCCACAGAAACGTTACTTAGGGACACAGAAACGTTACTTAGGGCTACAGAAACGTTACTTAGAGCCACAGAATCGTTACTTAGGGCCACAGAAACTTTACTTAGGGCCACAGAAATGTTACTTAGTGCCACAGAATTGTTACTTAGGGACAGACACAGAATTGTTACTGAAGGACATAGATTTGTTACTGAGGGCCACAGAACCATTACTTAGGGCCACAGAAACGTTACTTAGGGACACAGAATTGTTACTCAGGGACAGACACAGAATTGTTACTGAGGGACACAGAATTGTTACTGAGGGACACAGAATTGTTACTGAGGGACACAGAATTGTTACTGAGGGACACAGAATTGTTACTGAGGGACACAGAATTGTTACTCAGGGACAGACACAGAATTGTTACTCAGGGAAAGACACAGAATTGTTACTGAGGGACACAGATTTGTTACTGAGGGCAACAGAAACGTTACTTAGGGCCACAGAAACGTTACTTAGGGACACAGAATTGTTACTCAGGGACAGACACAGAATTGTTACTTAGGGACACAGAATTGTTACTCAGGGACAGACACAGAATTGTTACTGAGGGATACAGAATTGTTACTGAGGGACACAGAACCGTTACTTAGGGCCACAGAAACGTTACTTAGGGCCACAGAAACGTTACTTAGGGCTACAGAAACGTTACTTAGGGCCACAGAATCGTTACTTAGGGCCACAGAAACTTTACTTAGGGCCACAGAAATGTTACTTAGTGCCACAGAATTGTTACTTAGGGACAGACACAGAATTGTTACTGAAGGACATAGATTTGTTACTGAGGGCCACAGAACCATTACTTAGGGCCACAGAAATGTTACTTAGGGACACAGAATTGTTACTCAGGGACAGACACAGAATTGTTACTGAGGGACACAGAATTGTTACTGAGGGACACAGAATTGTTACTGAGGGACACAGAATTGTTACTCAGGGACAGACACAGAATTGTTACTCAGGGAAAGACACAGAATTGTTACTGAGGGACACAGAATTGTTACTGAGGGACACAGAATTGTTACTCAGCGACAGACACAGAATTGTTACTCAGGGACAGACACAGAATTGTTACTGAGGGACACAGAATTGTTACTGAGGGACACAGAATTGTTACTCAGGGACACAGAATTGTTACTCAGGGACACAGAATTGTTACTGAGGGGCACAGAATTTTACTGAGGGACACAGAATTGTTACTCAGGGACAGACAAAGAATTGTTACTCAGGGACAGACACAGAATTGTTACTCAGGGAAAGACACAGAATTGTTACTGAGGGACACAGAATTGTTACTCAGCGACAGACACAGAATTGTTACTCAGGGACACAGAATTGTTACTGAGGGACACAGAATTGTTACTGAGGGACACAGAATTGTTACTCAGGGACAGACACAGAATTGTTACTCAGGAACAGACACAGAATTGTTACTCAGGGACAGACACAGAATTGTTACTGAGGGACACAGAATTGTTACTGAGGGACACAGAATTGTTACTCAGGGACAGACACAGAATTGTTACTCAGGAACAGACACAGAATTGTTACTCAGGGACAGACACAGAATTGTTACTGAGGGACACAGAATTGTTACTGAGGGACACAGAATTGTTACTCAGGGACACAGAATTGTTACTGAGGGACACAGAATTGTTACTGAGGGACACCGAATTGTTACTCAGGGACACAGAATTGTTACTCAGGGACAGACACAGAATTGTTACTCAGGGACAGACACAGAATTGTTACTCAGGGACAGACACAGAATTGTTACTGAGGGACACAGAATTGTTACTGAGGGACACAGAATTGTTACTCAGCAACAGACACAGAATTGTTACTCAGGGACAGACACAGAATTGTTACTGAGGGACACAGAATTGTTACTGAGGGACACAGAATTGTTACTCAGGGACACAGAATTGTTACTCAGGGACACAGAATTGTTACTGAGGGACACAGAATTGTTACTCAGGGACACAGAATTGTTACTCAGGGACAGACACAGAATTGTTACTCAGGGACACAGAATCGTTTAATTAAAGAGTATGTCAGACAACATGCATAGGAGTGGCAGAGGAGGCAATGTTTTAGGAGCGAGCAGACGTGGCAGCAGAGGAAGGGGTCGAGGCAGCACTAGTCGCAGCCAGAGGCCAGTGCTCCCGGTGTCATCCAGCGGTCATGTCTCCACCGACAACCCTGCCGTCATCGATTGGTTGGCTCGGTCGTCTTCCTCTTCCCAGGTCACCTCTGACACCTACAGCCAACGGTCAGTGGGTACGTCAGACACAACCGTTAGTTGGCATGGCCCGGGAGCAAGCCCACTGAAATCACGTGTCCTCGACCTGCCCCTGTCCTTTGGTGTTCCCTCACCAAGCGAAGTATCGTATGCTGTGGGCTCAGCCCCACTGTACAGTGAGGAAGAGCTAACAGAGGGCGGTCAGGAACGGGGGGAGACATCCGCCTCTTCAGCAACCAGGCGAAGAAGTAGTGAGCGAGCAAAACAGTCGGTGGGTTGCCCAGGAGGCAGCAGGGTCGCAGCAGTGTCAGTGGAGGCAAACGGCCATGGAGTAGAGCACCAGCTCCACTGCAGCCTACCACCACGGCCAGTAGTGGTGCCGGTGTGCACGGAGGAAGCAGCAGTCAGCCAGTGAGGAGTATCGGGGGCAAAGTTTCCTACTCGGCGGTGTGGCAATTTTTTGTCAAGCCGCCCGAGGAATTAAACGTAGCCGTATGTCGACTATGTGGCCAGAAAGTCAAGCGTGGCCAGGGGGCCCATGTTGGGACTACAGCGTTGCGGCAGCATATGCAGCGTCGCCATTTGGTGGCCTGGGAAAACCGTGATAAAGATACGGCGGTTCTGTCCACCCCAGCCCCCGCTCCATCACCCGCTCCGTTACTTGCTCCGTCACCCGACGTCAATCGCCCTCTATCAGCCAGTCAAGGCTCCAACACCTCTGCTGAGGGGAGTTGTTGCTCGTTGGCATCTTCCGCTCGTTCTGATGCTCCTTCTCCTGCTACTCCTCTTCACAGATTCCGTCAGCAGTCTTTCTTGGAATCCGTTTCCAAGAGACAACAGTTTGCGAGCACGCACCCGACGGTGCAAAAGCTGAATGTCCACCTGTCCAAGTTGCTGGTGCTGCAGTCCCTCCCTTTCCAAGTGGTGGACTCAGCACCTTTCCGAGAAATGATGGCTTGTGCCGCGCCACGGTGGAGAGTGCCAAGCCGTCATTTCTTCGCCAAAAAGGCAGTGCCAGCCCTGCATTCACATGTAGAAGAGATGGTGGGCCAGTCTTTGAGCATGTCGGTCTCTGCCAAAGTGCACGGCAGCGCCGACGTGTGGAGCTGTAACTACGGTCAGGGACAGTACATGTCATTTACGGCCCACTGGGTGAACGTGGTGCCGTCACAGCCGCACCAGCAACTTGGACAGGTCACGCCGCTTTTGCCTCCACGTTTGCACGTCCTTGGTCCGGCAAAGATGTCCGCCTCTACCACCTCTTCTTCCGCCGTGTCCTCAGCCGCCACCCCCGTGCCAAGTCCCATTACCCGACCGGCATATCACATGTGCAGGGCGCAACGGTGTCACGCTGTGCTGCACCTGGTATGCCTTGGCGAACGTAGTCACACAGGGGAGGAACTTCTCAGTGTAATGAACAGAGAAATCGACAGATGGCTGTCTCCGCGCAAACTGAAAATCGGAACCATGTTGACCGACAACGGAAAGAACATGGTGTCTGCTCTGCGTCAAGGAAGGTTGTGCCATGCGCCATGCATGGCACACGTGTTCAATCTGGTTGTCAAGCGGTTCCTAAAATCCACCATCCCACTGCAAGACATCCTTAAAATGTCACGTAAACTTTGCATGCATTTCAGCCATTCCTACACCGCAAAGCACACCCTCCTTGAGCTGCAGCGGCAGAACGGAATTCCACAGCATCGCCTGATCTGCGACGTTGCAACAAGGTGGAATTCAACCCTACACATGGTAGACCGCCTTTACGAACAGCGAAAGGCCATCACCGATTTCATGATGTTACAAGCGGATAAAGGTACTCCCCTGTGTAACTTCGATGTCAGCCATTGGCAGCTCATGCGTGACACCTGCCGCTTGCTCAGGCCCCTTGAGGAGGCCACGCTATTCGTGAGTCGGCAGGACTATGGGATGAACGACGTCATTCCTCTGTTGCACGTCCTGGAACAAATGCTGTTAACAATGGCTGGTCAGGGTGCGGTAGACGTGGCGCACAGATCTCAACGCCACATGACCCCTGTGGGGGCAGGACAGGAAGAAGAGGAGGAGGTAGAGGAGGACATTTGTGCTCAGGAATTATTGAGTGAAATGGGTGGTTTTTCCACTCAGCGGACAGGAGTGGAGGAGCAGGAGCATCTGGTAGAGGAGGAGGAGGAGGAGACAGAGGACCCAGACGCACCGTGGCAGTATGCTGTGGAGATGGAGGCAGGGAGTCCCTCGCATTCCTTGGCACAAATGGCCCATAGCATGCTCGCTTGCTTGCGTAGCGACAGCCGAATAATAACCATCAGACAGAGGGATGACTTTTGGCTGTCCACCTTGTTGGACCCTCGCTACCGTTCAAAAATGGTGGCCTTTTTCACACCTGCTGAGAGGGAGGCCAAAATAACGTACTATAAAAACCACCTATGTAGTCAGTTGGTCTCTGCCTTTCTGCGCCAACGTCCATCCTCAGACACTGTGGGCCCTGTGCGCTCGCGTTCCACTGCCATGGCAGCAGGGGAGGGGTGGGGTGGTAGGAGCAGTGGCAGCTCCACCAGCAGCGGCTGCCTCAGTCTGCAGTCAGTCGATGATGAGTAGCTTTCTTCACCAGCGCAGTGAGGAAACTACTAACCAGCCGCAGCAGCAGCAGCAGCATCAGGTGGACCTGGAGCAGGACCTCAAACAACAGGCTTGGGCCTACTTGGACAGAACCCTGCCAACCGAGGTAGACAATCCCCTTGACTACTGGGCAACGAAACTTGACCTTTGGCCCCAACTAGCTGAATTTGCCCTTGAAAGGCTGTCATGCCCAGCCAGTAGCGTGGCATCGGAGCGCGTGTTTAGTGCGGCAGGAGGTATTGTAACTCCGCGGAGGACACGACTGTCCACCCAAAGTGTGGAGAGACTCATGTTTGTGAAAATGAATCAGGCGTGGATTAGTCTGGATTTCAAACCACCAGTTCCTGACACAACTGACTAAATCCGCCATGAATCATGCCCCAAACATGTGCCACTTTCAGGTCTCCTCGCACTGCTGGTGTGTTCCATTTTTTGTCATAGGGTGCTGGCAGATTACGGGCCTCCCATAGCTGCTGCCAGGCCCCTAATCTGCCATGGGCCCCTATACCACCTCCTCATGCTGCTGCCAGGTGCACAGTCTCTCATGGGTCCCTGTACGGCCTCCCATTGCTGCTGTCTCCATCGCCACACTCTGCCATGTGCCACTTTCAGGTCTCCTCATACTGCTGGTGTGTTCCATGTTTTGTCATAGGGTGCTGGCAGATTACGGGCCTCCTATAGCTGCTGCCAGGCCCCAAATCTGCCATGGGCCCCTATACCGCCTCCTCATGCTGCTGCCAAGTCCAGAGTCTCTCATGGGTCCCTGTACGGCCTCCCATTGCTGCTGTCTCCATCGCCACACTCTGCCATGTGCCACTTTCAGGTCTCCTCACACTGCTGGTGTGTTCCATTTTTTGTCATAGGGTGCTGGCAGATTACGGGCCTCCCATAGCTGCTGCCAGGCCCCTAATCTGCCATGGGCCCCTATACCGCCTCCTCATGCTGCTGCCAGGTCCACAGTGTCTCATGCCATGTGCCACTTTCAGGTCTCCTCACACTGCTGGTGTGTTCCATTTTTTGTCATAGGGTGCTGGCAGATTACGGGCATCCCATAGCTGCTGCCAGGCCCCTAATCTGCCATGGGCCCCTATACCGCCTCCTCATGCTGCTGCCAGGTCCAGAGTCTCTCATGGGTCCCTGTACGGCCTCCCATTGCTGCTGTCTCCATCGCCACACTCTGCCATGTGCCACTTTCAGGTCTCCTCACACTGCTGGTGTGTTCCATTTTTTGTCATAGGGTGCTGGCAGATTACGGGCCTCCCATAGCTGCTGCCAGGCCCCTAATCTGCCATGGGCCCCTATACCGCCTCCTCATGCTGCTGCCAGGTCCAGAGTCTCTCATGGGTCCCTGTACGGCCTCCCATTGCTGCTGTCTCCATCGCCACACTCTGCCATGTGCTACTTTCAGGTCTCCTCACACTGCTGGTGTGTTCCATTTTTTGTCATAGGGTTCTGGCAGATTACGGGCCTCCCATAGCTGCTGCCAGGCCCCTAATATGCCATGGGCCCCTTTACCACCTCCGCATGCTGCTGCCAAGTCCAGAGTCTCTCATGGGTCCCTGTACAGCCTCCCATTGCTGCTGTCTCCATCGCCACACTCTGCCATGTGCCACTTTCAGGTCTCCTCACACTGCTGGTGTGTTCCATTTTTTGTCATAGGGTGCTGGAAGATTACGGGCCTCCCATAGCTGCTGCCAGGCCCCTAATCTGCCATGGGCCGCTGTACCGCCTCCTCATGCTGCTGCCAGGTCCACAGTGTCTCATGCCATGTGCCACTTTCAGGTCTCCTCACACTGCTGGTGTGTTCCATTTTTTGTCATAGGGTGCTGGCAGATTACGGGCATCCCATAGCTGCTGCAAGGCCCCTAATCTGCCATGGGCCCCTATACCGCCTCCTCATGCTGCTGCCAGGTCCAGAGTCTCTCATGGGTCCCTGTACGGCCTCCCATTGCTGCTGTCTCCATCGCCACACTCTGCCATGTGCCACTTTCAGGTCTCCTCACACTGCTGGTGTGTTCCATTTTTTGTCATAGGGTGCTGGCAGATTACGGGCCTCCCATAGCTGCTGCAAGGCCCCTAATCTGCCATGGGCCCCTATACCGCCTCCTCATGCTGCTGCCAGGTCCAGAGTCTCTCATGGGTCCCTGTACGGCCTCCCATTGCTGCTGTCTCCATCGCCACACTCTGCCATGTGCCACTTTCAGGTCTCCTCACACTGCTGGTGTGTTCCATTTTTTGTCATAGGGTGCTGGCAGATTACGGGCCTCCCATAGCTGCTGCCAGGCCCCTAATCTGCCATGGGCCCCTATACCGCCTCCTCATGCTGCTGCCAAGTCCAGAGTCTCTCATGGGTCCCTGTACGGCCTCCCATTGCTGCTGTCTCCATCGCCACACTCTGCCATGTGCCACTTTCAGGTCTCCTCACACTGCTGGTGTGTTCCATTTTTTGTCATAGGGTGCTGGAAGATTACGGGCCTCCCATAGCTGCTGCCAGGCCCCTAATCTGCCATGGGCCCCTGTACCGCCTCCTCATGCTGCTGCCAGGTCCACAGTGTCTCATGCCATGTGCCACTTTCAGGTCTCCTCACACTGCTGGTGTGATCCATTTTTTGTCATAGGGTGCTGGCAGATTACGGGCCTCCCATAGCTGCTGCCAGGCCCCTAATCTGCCATGGGCCCCTATACCGCCTCCTCATGCTGCTGCCAGGTCCAGAGTCTCTCATGGGTCCCTGTACGGCCTCCCATTGCTGCTGTCTCCATCGCCACACTCTGCCATGTGCCACTTTCAGGTCTCCTCACACTGCTGGTGTGTTCCATTTTTTGTCATAGGGTGCTGGCAGATTACGGGCCTCCCATAGCTGCTGCCAGGCCCCTAATATGCCATGGGCCCCTATACCGCCTCCGCATGCTGCTGCCAAGTCCAGAGTCTCTCATGGGTCCCTGTACGGCCTCCCATTGCTGCTGTCTCCATCGCCACACTCTGCCATGTGCCACTTTCAGGTCTCCTCACACTGCTGGTGTGTTCCATTTTTTGTCATAGGGTGATGGAAGATTACGGGCCTCCCATAGCTGCTGCCAGGCCCCTAATCTGCCATGGGCCCCTGTACCGCCTCCTCATGCTGCTGCCAGGTCCACAGTGTCTCATGCCATGTGCCACTTTCAGGTCTCCTCACACTGCTGGTGTGTTCCATTTTTTGTCATAGGGTGCTGGCAGATTACGGGCATCCCATAGCTGCTGCAAGGCCCCTAAACTGCCATGGGCCCCTATACCGCCTCCTCATGCTGCTGCCAGGTCCAGAGTCTCTCATGGGTCCCTGTACGGCCTCCCATTGCTGCTGTCTCCATCGCCACACTCTGCCATGTGCCACTTTCAGGTCTCCTCACACTGCTGGTGTGTTCCATTTTTTGTCATAGGGTGCTGGCAGATTACGGGCCTCCCATAGCTGCTGCAAGGCCCCTAATCTGCCATGGGCCCCTATACCGCCTCCGCATGCTGCTGCCAAGTCCAGAGTCTCTCATGGGTCCCTGTACGGCCTCCCATTGCTGCTGTCTCCATCGCCACACTCTGCCATGTGCCACTTTCAGGTCTCCGCACACTGCTGGTGTGTTCCATTTTTTGTCATAGGGTGATGGAAGATTACGGGCCTCCCATAGCTGCTGCCAGGCCCCTAATCTGCCATGGGCCCCTGTACCGCCTCCTCATGCTGCTGCCAGGTCCACAGTGTCTCATGCCATGTGCCACTTTCAGGTCTCCTCACACTGCTGGTGTGATCCATTTTTGTCATAGGGTGCTGGCAGATTACGGGCCTCCCATAGCTGCTGCCAGGCCCCTAATCTGCCATGGGCCCCTATACTGCCTCCTCATGCTGCTGCCAAGTCCAGAGTCTCTCATGGGTCCCTGTACGGCCTCCCATTGCTGCTGTCTCCATCGCCACACTCTGCCATGTGCCACTTTCAGGTCTCCTCACACTGCTGGTGTGTTCCATTTTTTGTCATAGGGTGCTGGAAGATTACGGGCCTCCCATAGCTGCTGCCAGGCCCCTAATCTGCCATAGGCCCCTGTACCGCCTCCTCATGCTGCTGCCAGGTCCACAGTGTCTCATGCCATGTGCCACTTTCAGGTCTCCTCACACTGCTGGTGTGTTCCATTTTTTGTCATAGGGTGCTGGCAGATTACGGGCCTCCCATAGCTGCTGCCAGGCCCCTAATCTGCCATGGGCCCCTATACCGCCTCCTCATGCTGCTGCCAGGTCCAGAGTCTCTCATGGGTCCCTGTACGGCCTCCCATTGCTGCTGTCTCCATCGCCACACTCTGCCATGTGCCACTTTCAGGTCTCCTCACACTGCTGGTGTGTTCCATTTTTTGTCATAGGGTGCTGGCAGATTACGGGCCTCCCATAGCTGCTGCCAGGCTCCTAATCTGCCATGGGCCCCTATACCGCCTCCTCATGCTGCTGCCAAGTCCAGAGTCTCTCATGGGTCCCTGTACGGCCTCCCATTGCTGCTGTCTCCATCGCCACACTCTGCCATGTTCCACTTTCAGGTCTCCTCACACTGCTGGTGTGTTCCATTTTTTGTCATAGGGTGCTGGCAGATTACGGGCCTCCCATAGCTGCTGCCAGGCCCCTAATCTGCCATTGGCCCCTGTACCGCCTCCTCATGCTGCTGCCAGGTCCACAGTGTCTCATGCCATGTGCCACTTTCAGGTCTCCTCACACTGCTGGTGTGTTCCATTTTTTGTCATAGGGTGCTGGCAGATTATGGGCCTCCCATAGCTGCTGCCAGGCCCCTAATCTGCCATGGGCCCCTATACCGCCTCCTCATGCTGCTGCCAGGTCCAGAGTCTCTCATGGGTCCCTGTACGGCCTCCCATTGCTGCTGTCTCCATCGCCACACTCTGCCATGTGCCACTTTCAGGTCTCTTCACACTGCTGGTGTGTTCCATTTTTTGTCATAGGGTGCTGGCAGATTACGGGCCTCCCATAGCTGCTGCCAGGCCCCTAATCAGCCATGGGCCCCTATACCGCCTCCTCATGCTGCTGCCAGGTCCAGAGTCTCTCATGGGTCCCTGTACGGCCTCCCATTGCTGCTGTCTCCATCGCCACACTCTGCCATGTGCCACTTTCAGGTCTCCTCACACTGCTGGTGTGTTACATTTTTTGTCATAGGGTGCTGGCAGATTACGGGCCTCCCATATCTGCTGCCAGGCCCCTAATCTGCCATGGGCCCCTATACCGCCTCCTCATGCTGCTGCCAGGTCCAGAGTCTCTCATGGGTCCCTTTACGGCCTCCCATTGCTGCTGTCTCCATCGCCACACTCTGCCATGTGCCACTTTCAGATCTCCTCACACTGCTGGTGTGTTACATTTTTTGTCATAGGGTGCTGGCAGATTACGGGCCTCCCATTGCTGCTGCCAGGCCCGTAATCTGCCATGGGCCCCCGTACCGACTCCTCATGCTGTGACGTTGCAACAAGGTGGAATTCAACCCTACATATGTTAGACCGCCTTTACGAACAGCGAAAGGCCATCACCGATTTCCTGATGTTACAAGCGGATAAAGGTACTCCCTGTGTAACTTAGATGTCAGCCATTGGCAGCTCATGCGTGACACCTGCGCTTGCTCAGGCCCTTTGAGGAGGCCACGCTATTCGTGAGTCGGCAGGACTATGGGATGAACGACGTCATTCCTCTGTTGCACGTCCTGGAACAAATGCTGTTAACAATGGCTGGTCAGGGTGCGGTAGACGTGGCGCACAGATCTCAACGCCACATGACCCTGTGGGGGCAGGACAGGAAGAAGAGGAGGAGGTAGAGGAGGACATTGATGCTCAGGAATTATTGAGTGAAATGGGTGGTTTTTCCACTCAGCGGACAGGAGTGGAGGAGCAGGAGCATCTGGTAGAGGAGGAGGAGGAGGAGACAGAGGACCCAGACGCACCGTGGCAGTATGCTGTGGAGATGGAGGCAGGGAGTCCCTCGCATTCCTTGGCACAAATGGCCCATAGCATGCTCGCTTGCTTGCGTAGCGACAGCCGAATAATAACCATCAGACAGAGGGATGACTTTTGGCTGTCCACCTTGTTGGACCCTCGCTACCGTTCAAAAATGGTGGCCTTTTTGCACACCTGCTGAGAGGGAGGCCAAAATAACGTACTATAAAAACCACCTATGTAGTCAGCTGGTCTCTGCCTTTCTGCGCCAACGTCCATCCTCAGACACTGTGGGCCCTGTGCGCTCGCGTTCCGCTGCCATGGCAGCAGGGGAGGGGTGGGGTGGTAGGAGCAGTGGCAGCTCCACCAGCAGCGGCTGCCTCAGTCTGCAGTCGATGATGAGTAGCTTTCTTCACCAGCGCAGTGAGGAAACTACTAACCAGCCGCAGCAGCAGCAGCAGCAGCAGCAGCAGCAGCAGCAGCAGCAGCATCAGGTGGACCTGGAGCAGGACCTCAAACAACAGGCTTAGGCCTACTTGGACAGCACCCTGCCAACCGAGGTAGACAATCCCCTTGACTACTGGGCAACGAAACTTGACCTTTGGCCCCAACTAGCTGAATTTGCCCTTGAAAGGCTGTCATGCCCGGCCAGTAGCGTGGCATCGGAGCGCGTGTTTAGTGCGGCAGGAGGTATTGTAACTCCGCGGAGGACACGACTGTCCACCCAAAGTGTGGAGAGACTCACGTTTGTGAAAATGAATCAGACGTGGATTAGTCTGGATTTCAAACCAACAGTTCCTGACACAACTGACTAAATCCGCCATGAATTATGCCCCAAACATGTGCCACTTTCAGGTCTCCTCACACTGCTGGTGTGTTCCATTTTTTATCATAGGGTGCTGGCAGATTACGGGCCTCCCATTGCTGCTGCCAGGCCCGTAATCTGCCATGGGCCCCTGTACTGCCTCCTCATGCTGCTGCCAGGTCCAGAGTGTGTCATGGGTCCCTGTACGGCCTCCCATTGCTGCTGTCTCCATCGCCACACTCTGCCATGTGCCACTTTCAGGTCTCCTCACACACTGCTGGTGTGTTCCATTTTTTGTCATAGGGTGCTGGCAGATTACGGGCCTCCCATAGCTGCTGCCAGGCCCCTAATCTGCCATGGGCCCCTGTACCGCCTCCTCATGCTGCTGCCAGGTCCACAGTGTCTCATGCCATGTGCCATTTTCAGGTCTCCTCACACTGCTGGTGTGTTCCATTTTTTGTCATAGGGTGCTGGCAGATTACGGGCCTCCCATAGCTGCTGCCAGGCCCCTAATCTGCCATGGGCCCCTGTACCACCTCCTCATGCTGCTGCCAGGTCCACAGTGTCTCATGCCATGTGCCACTTTCAGGTCTCCTCACACTGCTGGTGTGTTCCATTTTTTGTCATAGGGTGCTGGCAGATTACGGGCCTCCCATAGCTGCTGCCAGGCCCCTAATCTGCCATGGGCCCCTATACCGCCTCTTCATGCTGCTGCCAGGTCCAGAGTGTGTCATGGGTCCCTGTACGGCCTCCCATTGCTGCTGTCTCCATCGCCACACTCTGCCATGTGCCACTTTCAGGTCTCCTCACACACTGCTGGTGTGTTCCATTTTTTGTCATAGGGTGCTGGCAGATTACGGGCCTCCCATAGCTGCTGCCAGGCCCCTAATCTGCCATGGGCCCCTGTACCGCCTCCTCATGCTGCTGCCAGGTCCACAGTGTCTCATGCCATGTGCCACTTTCAGGTCTCCTCACACTGCTGGTGTGTTCCATTTTTTGTCATAGGGTGCTGGCAGATTACGGGCCTCCCATAGCTGCTGCCAGGCCCCTAATCTGCCATGGGCCCCTGTACCACCTCCTCATGCTGCTGCCAGGTCCACAGTGTCTCATGCCATGTGCCACTTTCAGGTCTCCTCACACTGCTGGTGTGTTCCATTTTTTGTCATAGGGTGCTGGCAGATTACGGGCCTCCCATAGCTGCTGCCAGGCCCCTAATCTGCCATGGGCCCCTATACCGCCTCCTCATGCTGCTGCCAAGTCCAGAGTCTCTCATGGGTCCCTGTACGGCCTCCCATTGCTGCTGTCTCCATCGCCACACTCTGCCATGTGCCACTTTCAGGTCTCCTCACACTGCTGGTGTGTTCCATTTTTTGTCATAGGTTGCTGGCAGATTACGGGCCTCCCATAGCTGCTGCCAGGCCCCTAATCTGCCATGGGCCCCTATACCGCCTCCTCATGCTGCTGCCAGGTCCACAGTGTCTCATGCCATGTGCCACTTTCAGGTCTCCTCACACTGCTGGTGTGTTCCATTTTTTGTCATAGGGTGCTGGCAGATTACGGGCCTCCCATAGCTGCTGCCAGGCCCCTAATCTGCCATGGGCCCCTATACCGCCTCCTCATGCTGCTGCCAGGTCCAGAGTCTCTCATGGGTCCCTGTACGGCCTCCCATTGCTGCTGTCTCCATCGCCACACTTTGCCATGTGCCACTTTCAGGTCTCCTCACACTGCTGGTGTGTTCCATTTTTTGTCATAGGGTGCTGGCAGATTACGGGCCTCCCATAGCTGCTGCCAGGCCCCTAATCTGCCATGGGCCCCTGTACCGCCTCCTCATGCTGCTGCCAGGTCCAGAGTCTCTCATGGGTCCCTGTACGGCCTCCCATTGCTGCTGTCTCCATCGCCACACTCTGCCATGTGCCACTTTCAGGTCTCCTCACACTGCTGGTGTGTTCCATTTTTTGTCATAGGGTGCTGGCAGATTACGGGCCTCCCATAGCTGCTGCCAGGCCCCTAATCTGCCATGGGCCCCTATACCGCCTCCTCATGCTGCTGCCAGGTCCAGAGTCTCTCATGGGTCCCTGTACGGCCTCCCATTGCTGCTGTCTCCATCGCCACACTCTGCCATGTGCCACTTTCAGGTCTCCTCACACTGCTGGTGTGTTCCATTTTTTGTCATAGGGTGCTGGCAGATTACGGGCCTCCCATAGCTGCTGCCAGGCCCCTAATCTGCCATGGGCCCCTATACCGCCTCCTCATGCTGCTGCCAAGTCCAGAGTCTCTCATGGGTCCCTGTACGGCCTCCCATTGCTGCTGTCTCCATCGCCACACTCTGCCATGTGCCACTTTCAGGTCTCCTCACACTGCTGGTGTGTTCCATTTTTTGTCATAGGGTGCTGGCAGATTACGGGCCTCTCATAGCTGCTGCCAGGCCCCTAATCTGCCATGGGCCCCTGTACCGCCTCCTCATGCTGCTGCCAGGTCCACAGTGTCTCATGCCATGTGCCACTTTCAGGTCTCCTCACACTGCTGGTGTGTTCCATTTTTTGTCATAGGGTGCTGGCAGATTACGGGCCTCCCATAGCTGCTGCCAGGCCCCTAATCTACCATGGGCCCCTGTACCGCCTCCTCATGCTGCTGCCAGGTCCACAGTGTCTCATGCCATGTGCCACTTTCAGGTCTCCTCACACTGCTGGTGTGTTCCATTTTTTGTCATAGGGTGCTGGCAGATTACGGGCCTCCCATTGCTGCTGCCAGGCCCCTAATCTGCCATGGGCCCCTGTACCGCCTCTTCATGCTGCTGCCAGGTCCAGAGTGTGTCATGGGTCCCTGTACGGCCTCCCATTGCTGCTGCCAGGAGGCAGCAGGGTCGCAGCAGTGTCAGTGGAGGCAAACGGCTACGGAGTAGAGCACCAGCTCCACTGCAGCCTACCACCACGGCCAGTAGTGGTGCCGGTGTGCACGGAGGAAGTAGCAGTCAGCCAGTGAGGAGTAGCGGGGGCAAAGTTTCCTACTCGGCGGTGTGGCAATTTTTCGTCAAGCCGCCCGAGGAAGTAAACGTAGCCGTATGTCGACTATGTGGCCAGAAAGTCAAGCGTGGCCAGGGGGCCCATGTTGGGACTACAGCGTTGCGTCAGCATATGCAGCGTCGCCATTCGGTGGCCTGGGAAAACCGTGATAAAGATACGGCGGTTCTGCCTGCCCCAGCCCAGGGTTCCATTTTGTCATAGGGTGCTGGCAGATTACGGGCCTCCCATTGCTGCTGCCAGGCCTTAATCTGCCATGGGCCCCTGTACCGCCTCCTCATGCTGCTGCCAGGTCCACAGTGTCTCATGGGTCCCTGAACCGCCTCCCATTGCTGCTGTCTCCATCGCCACACTCTGCCATGTGCCACTTTCAGGTCTCCTCACACTGCTGGTGTGTTACATTTTTTGTCATAGGGTGCTGGCAGATTACGGGCCTCCCATTGCTGCTGCCAGGCCCGTAATCTGCCATGGGCCCCAGTACCGCCTCCTCATGCTGCTGCCAGGTCCACAGTCTCTCATGGGTCCCTGTACGGCCTCCCATTGCTGCTGTCTCCTTCGCCACACTCTGCCATGTGCCACTTTCAGGTCTCCTCACACTGCTGGTGGGTTCCATTTTTTGTCATAGGGTGCTGGCAGATTACGGGCCTCCCATAGCTGCTGCCAGGCCCCTAATCTGCCATGGGCCCCTGTACCGCCTCCTCATGCTGCTGCCAGGTCCAGAGTCTCTCATGGGTCCCTGTACGGCCTCCCATTGCTGCTGTCTCCATCGCCACACTCTGCCATGTGCCACTTTCAGGTCTCCTCACACACTGCTGGTGTGTTCCATTTTTTGTCATAGGGTGCTGGCAGATTACGGGCCTCCCATTGCTGCTGCCAGGCCCGTAATCTGCCATGGGCCCCCGTACCGACTCCTCATGCTGCTGCCAGGCCCGTAATCTGTCATGGGCCCCTGTTGTCGCTTGTTGGCATATTCCGCTCGTTCAGATGCTCCTTCTCCTGCTACTCCTCTTCACGGATTCCGTCAGCAGTCTTTCTTGGAATCCGTTTCCAAGAGACAACAGTTTGCGAGCACGCACCCGACGGTGCAGAAGCTGAACGTCCTCCTGTCCAAGTTGCTGCTGCCAGGCTCGTAATCTGTCATGCGCCCCTGTACCGCCTCCTCATGCTGCTGCCAGGTCCAGAGTGTGTCATGGGCCCCCGTACCGACTCCTCATGCTGCTGCCAGGCCCGTAATCTGTCATGGGCCCCTGTACCGCCTCCTCATGCTGCTGCCAGGTCCAGAGTGTGTCATGGGTCCCTGTACGGCCTCCCATTGCTGCTGCCAGGCCCGTAATCTGCCATGGGCCCCCGTACCAACTCCTCATGCTGCTGCCAGGCCCGTAATCTGTCATGGGCCCCTGTACCGCCTCCTCATGCTGCTGCCAGGTCCAGAGTCTCTCATGGGTCCCTGTACGGCCTCCCATTGCTGCTGTCTCCATCGCCACTCTCTGCCATGTGCCACTTTCAGGTCTCCTCACACTGCTGGTGGTTTCCATTTTTGTCATAGGGTGCTGTATGGCCTCCCATTGCTGCTGCCTCCACCGCCACACTGTGGCTCCACACTCTGGTTTTGGCCCCGTGACTGCCCAAATGAGTGAAGTGTGCGGTGATTCTAAGATCGACGGCACTCATCTGCATGTCATACTGACTGTCAGTATTATTTCTCTTCCCCAGCAGACTCCAAGGGCATTTAAATTAAAGGTACAGTGTTCTGCACTAATATAAAGGCTCTCTGAAGCCTAGAAACACCCTTTTATAAGTTAAATTCGCAGCGAATATATTCGACTCGAATCTAAATTTTTTCACGAATTCGCCGAATCAGTCGAATCGAATTTTTGAATAATTCGCTCATCTCTAATTATAATTACTTGCGAGCCACTGAGGTATGAGATAGTAATTAAATATATAGGTCAGCAGGCATCTATTCACATCCTCATATAAATGTGTTTTGTAGTAATGTAAAGTAAATTCATTGCTTATTGCCGAGCCCTAAATGTGAGATATGAATACTTCCAGAAATAATGAACAATCCAAGTCAACTTATTACAACTTCAAAATAAATCAATAATAGAATGTGAAAAAAAACAAAAAAACATGAAAAAAATATATCATAATATAAGTAATTTAAATAATAAAAATGAATAGTGTCCAAAAAAAGTCTATATATATTCGATTAAAGTTGATTAGTCAAACAAGATTGCAGATGTATTCTTGCTGGAATATAGATACTTATATGTGCTCACCTTCCATTAACCTCCTCGGCGGTCTGATTATTTCCGATTTTTTGTGCTGAAAGCGGTACCATTTTTTTGCATGGAAATATGTAGTTTTTTATTGTAGGCCTGTAATTTTTAGGAATAACTCACTGAAATCTGTCCGAACAAGAGTCTAGTAAACATACCGGGTATGATAAAATTTGAAACACGAAATCATAAATTATAATTTAATAAATAATCATAAAAAATAATAATATAATAATAAATGTAATTCAATAATATAATCAAACCAAAAACACTGAAATTTGAAATACAGAGGCAAATTCGTACATCGCTGAGCAAAGTCGCAAAATCGTTTTCAGTGTCTGAAGACGAATTTCCCCACGAATCATTATCACTCAATTCTGCAAGTGGTTCTGATTTATCATCGCTGTTCTCTAGCTGGTCTAAAACCGCTTTTGACGTAAAGGGACGCTTTTTGGACGCCATGGACTTTTCTAAGTTTCCAGGCAGAAAGAACAGTCAAAATGCAGGCAGGGCACAGGACAAAGCAGTAGGGACAAAATGTATGTGAAATGCATTGAAACAGCAATGTTTTACTATGTAATAGTCATTTAAAAAAAAATGAAATTTTAAAAAAATTTCAAATTTGCCGCGGTTCTGGCACCCGTACGTCCCGACGTCACAGGGACCGGAACACGGAGGCCAGATGCCCGCATCGGCCGGAGGAGATGGCCTGGGACGCTGCAGGGCACACATCGTGGGAGTGAAGGACAAGGTAAGTGCTACAGGGACTCCCTGAGCAACGCCGCATGGTAAGCCCGAGTGTAGCTCGGGGTTACCGCTCTTGGTACTCAAATTTTACCCCGAGCTACACTCGGGAATACCGCTAAGGAGGTTAAGCCCACTGCTGGGCTAACACAGCTTTATGATGTTTATCCTTGATGGATATGTTTAGAGACTCCCTTGGATACTCCTGATGATTGATAATGGATGATTGTGGGTCTGTGGGTTAGCTTTTTCTCATGGCAATAAAAAGTGCTACATCTCCTTGTATTATTCCTTGTTAGTATAGTGGGAAAGAAAAAGGTACATAGTGCCTTATCGTTTTTTAAAAGAACAACTTTATTCACAACTTCTTCTTATGCACTCACAAGTATTCAGTATAAAAAGTGCTGAGTTAAAATCAGTGAAACCGCTAAATGCGTTTGTGACAGCTCTCCTGCGTGGCTGCTCACACTCGCTCACATAGAATATACTCGTTGTGAAGTTGGGTTGTTGTGGTGATGTCAAAGTCCCTCCCCAATGTGTTGCGCCACAGGGACACGTGGCTTCATCTGGGGGGGTGTTTTTAATGTATTTGAAACCTATGTAGATGTAGGCTCTAAATTCATTCACATAATTCCCTTCAACTAGTATAATGGAGCTGCTGCTGCTATTCAATCACATGGCTATGTATTACAAGGTAAACCTACTGAGCCATTGTAGACACTACCCCTGTATTCTTTTCAATTATTTAAAAGAAACAGAGCAACTGGTCGGGAAGTAAGTTCATCCTATTATTCTTCCTTCTGTGAAGTCACATGACTATCTTGTAACTCCATGAATATGAGATTATGTTGGAAAAAGGGGGTGATGGGCCCAAGTGGCTTGTATAACATGCCACTACAAGTTGGAGGTGGGTTTGACACTGACAGGCCAATAACGAATTAGGAATAAGGTCCTTAAAGGAAAGTGTTGACTTGGTATCAGACTCATAAAAGATAACACCATAAAAACAAACTGAAAATATATGAACAATCATGTAGATGTAAAACAAACTGGCAATTGTGACAATATGTGTACAGAAAATAGGCAGCTGAGGCAATATGTGGCCAACAATTGGGTAATAGTGACAATTCATGAGGGAAAAAAAACAAGTAATTGTAAAAATATATGAGCAAGAAAATAGGTATATATGTGGTCAGCAAACAGGCAATCATGGCAATACATGGACAGCAAAAGGGCAATTGTGACAATTAATGAGCAACAAACTGTTATTTGAGAAAATATGTGAGCAGGAATTGAGCATGCATGGCAATATGTGAGCAGCAAAGGGACATTTGTGACAATACATGTTCAACAATCTGACAATTGTGAAAATATGTGAGCAGGAATTGAGCATGTGTGACAATATGTGAGCAGCAACAGGGCATTTGTGACAATACATAGGCAGCAAATGCGCAATTGTGAAAATTCATGAGTAACAAATTGGTAATTGTAACAATATGTGAGAGGAAAATGGGCATGTGTGAAAATATAAAGGCAGCAAGTAGGCATTCATGGCAATACATTGGGAACAAATGGGCAGTAGTGACAATTCATGGGCAAAAAATTGGCAATTGTGACAATATGTGAGCAGAAAATGGGCAGACATATGTAGACAGCAAACAGGCAGTCATGGCAATACATAGGCAACAAATGGACAATTGTGACGATTCATGGGCAACACATTGGTAACTGTAATGATATGTGGGCAGCAAATGGGCATGTGTGACAGTATAGTATATTGGCAACAAATGGATAGTTAAGGCAATACATGTGTAAGGGTGTGATGCATGGATAAATACTGATGTCCAATGTTACACTATAATGTGCCTGTAATATGCTCTTTGGTCAGTAGATGGCAGCAAAGTACAAGAATCAAGTTTGCAGAGACGTTTGCTAAGACAGAACCAATACTTATTTACCTTATAAAGTTTAATGAATGATAATTTAGGGGTTGAGTAGGACCCTCAGAAGGGTCATAGTGAACTGTAAATACAGGTTTGAGGCTGCAATTAGGAAATTACTTACTGCATCACAAACTCTATGGGAAGGGGAGGTGTTCCTGTGCTGAGGAGGAAGTGAAGTCTGGGTCTGGCTGATGGATGCTGAGGACGTCTGGAGAATCTGTGTGGGGACTGGAAGAAGTTTTACGGCTCACAGTGGAATCTGGCGACGGCACCTAGGGAAGATTCACAACGAGACCAGGAAACAAGTGACTGTATGGTCCGGTTCTGGAGTGGATTGGGGAAAAAAGCACCAAGAGCCTGCCAGGGAACTGTAAGTGCGGCTTTGCCGCAGCACATCGCACCACATGTGGTCAGTGACATTTTGGATATACCAGAAAGTTACAAGAGACACACTCCACTTTCCTTTGGATTACAAATAGTATTGCGCAATACTTAGGGTGCACCCCAATGTTATATCTTGCTCAGGAACATTCAGGCGCAGCCAGGCTGCTTTCAGGACATTGGGGAAAAGTCCGCAAGTACGGGGTTAGTGTTAGACAGTATTATTCTTACTGTATGGTTATGCGCTGTTATCATTCTGTTTACGTATGCTCAACTACATGATCACTATAACTGTTCAGTAAATGTCTGTGTCTGTGTGGCATCGTGTACCCTCTGAATCTGTGGGCCCAGCCCTCGGTCTTCCTTCACATGGACAACACAGAGGGAGTTGTGACAATACCCAGTTTGACCCCAACCTTCCCTTACCTTTACTCCAGGTCTCCAGCTGTAAGCAAGGGTCCCCTTCTCCCTCTGGCCACACCCAGCTTCTTTGTGATCAGAGGGAGGAGCTGAAGAAGTGAGGAGCACACCCCTGCCTTCTTCCACTTCTCTCCTCCCCTGCAGAGCCAGTCCACTCCTCTGGTTGCTGTGAGATTGGAGCAGTCAGTAATCTTATTAGCTGCAGTTTGTGGGCCACTCCAAGAGAATTTTCTGCTAAATGTTCACATTTATAAATTGTGAGTAACATCACTTAGGAACTCACTTGCGCTCTCTTTCTTTCAGTTTAGCGATCAGTTCTATAGTCCTCGCAGGGGTTAAGTCCTTCAGCATGCCGCCATGGAACCTGACCTACCAGACGTCTGCCGGTGCGATGATGAAACCTTTCCATGATGCATAAACCGTGGTTAGAGCTCTCTGATTGTGTCTGAGTATGAAAACACAGCAGTCCCCCTTCAGCAAACTCCAAAACCTGTAAAACAACAGATGCCGCGTCGGTGACGACTGAATGGATTACCATTACAACCACAGGAGGAAATACCTGTACAATAAAACGTTTCGCTAACGACACACACTCCTCTGATGGCTCTAACAGGTGTTTGGGGAGAAATGTAACATTTGGATCAATGTGACATGAAGGGAATAGGGGGATGTTATCTGTAACATGGCCCTAAGCATGATAAACTTTATTACATGATGGAATAATCACACTGAATTCTGAAAGCGGTGGCTACCAATGTAAAATAATTCTACTCCTTTGTTCCTGTATATTATCATTGTATGTACAGTGCCTTGAAAAAGTATTCATACGCCTTGAAATTTTCCACATTTTGTCATGTTACAACCAAAAACGTAAATGTATTTTATTGGGATTTGATGTGATAGACCAACACAAAGTGGCACATAATTGTGAAGTGGAAGGAAAATGATAAATGGTTTTTAATGTTTTACAGATAAATGCCTGAAAAGTGTGGCGTGCATTTGTATTCAGTCCCCCCCGGAGTCAATACTTTGTAGGACCACCTTTCACTGCAATTCCAGCTGCAAGTCTTTTTGGGGATGTCTCTACCAGCTTTGCACATCTAGAGAGGGACATTTCTGCCCATTCTTCTTTGCAAAAAAGCTCAAGCTCTGTCAGATTGGATGGAGAGTGTCTGTGAACAGCAATTTTCAAGTTTTGCCACACATTTTCAATTGGATTTAGGTGTGGACTTTGACTGGGCCATTCTAACACATGAATATGCTTTGCTCTAACCATTCCATTGTAGCTCTGGTTGTATGTTTCGGGTCGTTGTCCTGATGGAAGGTGAACTTCCACCCCAGTCTCAAGTCTTTTGCAGATTCTAACAGGTTTTCTTATAAGATTGCCCATGTTTGGCTCCAGCCATCTTCCCATCAACTCTGTCCAGCTCCCCTGTCCCTGCTGAAGAAAAGCATCCCCACAACATGATGCTGCCGCCACCATGTTTCACAGTGGGGATGGTGTGTTCAGGGTGATGTGCAGTGTTAGTTTTCCTCCACACATAGCGTTTTGCTTTTAGGTCAGAAATTTCAATTTTGGTCTCATCTAACCAGACCACCTTCTTCTACATGTTTGCTGTGTCCCCCACATGGCTTCTTGCAAATTTCAAATGGGACTTCTTATGGCTTTCTTTCAACAATGACTTTCTTCTTGCCACTCTTCCATAAAGGCCAGATTTGTGGAGTGCACGACTAATAGTTCTCCTGTGGACAGATTCCTCCACCTGAGCTATGGATCTCTGCAGCTCCTCCAGAGTTACCATGGGCCTCTTGGCTGCTTCTCTGATTAATGCTCTCCTTGCCTGGCCTGTCAGTATAGGTGGATGGCCATGTCTTGGTAGGTTTGCAGTTGTGCCATACTCTTTCCATTTTCAGATGATAGATTGAACAGTGCTCCGTGAGATGTTCAAAGCTTGGGATATTTTTTTATAACCTAATCCTGCTTTGAACTTCTTCACAACTTCATCCCTGACCCCTCTGGTGTGTTCCTTGGCCTTCATGATGCTATTTGTTCACTAATTTTCTCTAACAAACCTCTGAGGGCTTCACAGAACAGCTGTATTTATACTGAGATTAAATTACACACAGGTGGACTCTATTTACTAATTAGGTGACTTCTGAAGGCAATTGGTTCCACTAGATTTTAGTTAGGAGTACCAGAGTAAAGGGGGCCGAATACAAATGAACACCACATTTTTCAGATATTTATTTGTAAAAAATTTTGAAAACCATTTATCATTTGCTTTCCACTTCACAATTATGTGCCACTTTGTGTTGGTCTATCAGATAAAATCCCCAAAAAAACACATTTACATTTTTGGGTGTAACATGACTAAATTTGGAAAATCTCAAGAGTATGAATACTTTTTTCAAGGCACTGTATCTATTACAATGCTGTGAAAAAGCTTTTGCCCCCTTCCTGATTTTTTTTTTGCATATTTGTCACACTTAAAAAATTCAGATCATCAAACAAATTTTACTACTACACAAAGATAACCTGAGCATATACAAAATGCAGTTTTTGAATGATGATTTCATTATTAAGGGCAAAAAGCTGTCGAAACCTGCCTGGCCGTATGTGAAAAAGTAATTGATTCCCTCCCCCTTGCTAAATCATGAATGAACTATGATTAGCCACTTTTTTTTGGAAAGCTGAGTTAAATTTGACTTGCCACATCCAGCCCTGATTACTGCCAGACCCGTTAAATCAAGAAATCACTTACCTAGAAGCTGTCTGACAAAGTGATGCATGCTAAAAGTTATTAAAGTTTGTTTGATGATCTGAATCATTTAAGTGTGACAAATATATATATATATATATATATATATATATATATATATATACAGTGCTCAGCATAAATGAGAACACCTCTTTTGAAAAGCAAGACTTTAATCAATATCTCAGTGAACACAAGAACAATTTCCAAAATTTTGACAAAACTGAGTTTTAGAGAACATTTGTTTAGCTCATTACATGAAAGTAAGGTCAATAATATAACTTAGATTACAAAATCTTCAATTTTACTCAAATTAGTTGATGCAAAAATGAATACACCCCACAACAAAAACTGCTACATCTAGTATTTTGTGTGACCTTCATGATTTTTTAAGGACAGCATCAAGTCTTCTAGGCATGGAATTAACAAGTTGGCGGCATATTTTAGAGCCTGGATGCTGGATGGAGAGTGATGCTCAACTTATCTCTTCAGAATTCCCCATAGGTGTTTGATTGGGTTCAGATCAGGAGACATACTTGGCCACTGAATCACTTTCACTCTGTACTTCTACAGAGATTACAAAATGTGGCCTTAGATGTGTTTTGGATCGTTGTCATGTTGGAAAAGTGCACAACGACCAAGGGCACAGGATTACAATAGCATCTTCTCTTTCAATATAGAGCAGTACAGCTGTGAATTCATGATACCATCAATGAAATGCAGCTCCCTGACACCAACAGCACTCATGCAGCCCCACAGAAGGACACTGCCACCACCATGTTTCAATGTAGGCACCATACATTTTTCTCTGTACTCCTCACCTTTGTAACACCATACAGTTTTGAAGCCATCAGTTCCAAAAACATTTATCTTGGTCTCATCACTCCAGAGTACAGAGTCCCAGTAGTC
The DNA here is from genome assembly GCF_062004578.1 of Staurois parvus. Taxonomy (NCBI): domain Eukaryota; kingdom Metazoa; phylum Chordata; class Amphibia; order Anura; family Ranidae; genus Staurois; species Staurois parvus. Next base: position 949,949 of record NW_028317992.1, read on the forward strand.
TTCTTTTTTTTCAGCATGGGCCCTGGCAAATTCTGGGTGAGCTCTTTTGTGCATGGACTTTAGGAAAGGCTTCCTTTGTGGATGACACCCAATGCATGCCATTCCTCTGCAGTGTACGCTGTATTCTGATGTGAAAGTGGAAAACCCAAATACTCCTGTGCTTAGGGATGGACTCTATGTCATAGGGATCACACAACGAATGTCTTGGAATATGCACACCTTGCTACCCTCAAAATGGACATTTTGGATGTCCATCATTCTCATCACCATTCAGAAGCGCAGTGTTAATTGGACAGAACAATCTCATATGATGTGCCTATATATTCATGTACTTTTGTGAGTAGAATACATTTTTTTAAATTTAAGAAACATACTTTTAAAGGTAATATACAAGGCTGGTGCGCCCTCTGTTTTGTTCTTTTCTATTACGCCGTATTCTGTCACAGGAAGCAATCACCCCAGTTTGACTTTCTACTTTAGCTAACTGCAGTGAACTTGCAAGGCAATTTTCTTCAACCCTTCTCATCAGAAGACGCTCTTGTCGATGTGTTAACTTCCGTGGATGGCCTGGATGTCTCTGTGAGATGGTTACAGTTTCATCTTTGTTAAATATTTGTATCACTGTTGCTACAGTATTCTGGCTAAGTAAAGCTTTGTTGATCTTCTTGTAGCCTTCACCTTTCTTGTGTAAAGAAATTATTTTCTTTCTCAGGCCTTTTCTCTTCAATGTGGTGCCATTGCTGATAGCATGAAATGGGAAGGGGTATTCTTTGTTAAGTAACGCCCTTTTATAATCAACTGTCTGCTGGACATGTGTTTAATGAATAATTAGACTCACCTGTAGTTGAATTCTTGTTCATTAGGATTTTGTTGTTTAAAATTTAGCCTTGCTCCTAAGACTTTCATTGGGGGATATTCATTTTTGCAACACGGTCTTGAATGAATTTGTTAGGAAAAATACATTTTTGCGTGTGCAAATGAACAAATCAACGGCCCGCACTTGTGGGAGTGTTTTGTAGTATAGTGTCCCTTAGAAAATGTTGATTCTGACAAATCTGTTGGGGTGTACTCATTTATGCTGAGCACTGTGTATATATATAAAAATCAGGAAGGGGGCAAATACTTTTTCACAGCACTTTGTATACCTGTCTTTGTATGTATATATGTATGTATGTATGTATCTATCTATTTATCTATCTATCTATCTATCTATCTATCTATCTATCTATCTATCTATCTATCTATCTATCTATCTATCTATCTATCTATCTATCCAGCTTCTAATCTGATTAGAATAGTGATTGAGAATATATTGTAATAGCACTGGTGCTGTTCTTCTAGTCAGTAATGTTATGTAATAAATCCTTGCCAGAGATATGTGTTTCATTATTAGGATAATGTTGTCAGTCTGCCATGAACAGGAAACGAAGCTGTATCATCACACATCCCAAGGCTGAAACATTGCCGGTTTGTTTTTATAATCTCTCTGCGGTCTGTATTTATTGGTGGTTTTCACATATTGCCTGGCCGTGAATCAGATCCCTACCTGCATTGGAGAGTGACATTTGAGAAGTGAAAGTCTGAATGTAATTGGGTGGTGTGAGGAAATAAATGTTAACCCAAGTAGTACATATTTATTTAGGTTTCAATATTTTTAGTCACGTTTTTAATATTTTCAAATCTGCGTATTTCATTGAAAAACTTGGTGATCCTGCCACAAAGGCCCTTCTGAAGTCATTTCCTGTCATAGAGTGACAGCAGTTTGTCCTTTTCTCCTGATTGTGCTCCTGAGTTGTCACCTTCTCACTTTTCCCATGAAGACTACAAGTGACCAGTTTAACACAAATTATGCAGGCCCACTTGAATGCTCTCACCATCAGGAATGCATTTTGAACATAACCCACAGCAAAGAGGCTACAGGAGATCAGCAAATCTGAGATGTAACAAAGGATGAAAAAGGTGAAAACAGGTTTTTTATTCATCATCCAGCATTCCTATGTCCATGTGTAGAAAGCCAGCTTCATAAAGACATGTTTGATGAGTTTAGTGTGGAGGAACTTGAATGGCCTGTACAGAACCCCGACCTCTTCTGAACACCTTAGGGATAAATTGGAATGCCAAGTGGGAGCTCTCGGGTCTTCTCATCCAACATAATCTCAAAGAAGCTCTGTTAGGTCAATGGACACAAATTCCCAAAGACACCCTCCAAAATTTTGTGGAAAGTCTTCCCAGAATCATGGGAGCTGTTAAAGCCACAAAGGGGAGCAAATCCATATTAATGGGCATTGTTTTGGAATGGGATGTCCAACAAGCTCTTATATGTATAACCAATAGCTGCCCGGCCAATAGCTGTTTGGCGGCCGGGAAAAGGCTGTAGATTTCCGGGTGGACGCCATATGGCATCCTCCCGCACATGCGCAGTCTTCGCTCTTGCAGAGCAATCTGTCACCGGCCGTGTACCTCGGACACGGGCGATGAAAGATCTGAGTACCAGCCCCCGTTGCCGGTACCATGTGACCTGCTGTGACCAATCACAGAAGGTCATATGACAGTGGTATACAACAGATGGCTTCATTCATGCAATCCATTGTATACTAGTGTCTAGCTGTGAATGGTCACAGCGATCACATGCACATGTCATGTGATTAGCTGTGGCTAAATCACAGCTAAGCACAAAAAAAAAAAAAAAACCCTGAATGAATCGATGTCATTCAGGTAAATGCTTGCTTATAGCAAAGTGTATAAAAAAAAAAAATACTGATCACTTCCCCAAAGTAGTACAATGTTACTATGGTAACATTGCACTACTTTGGACATAGTGAAATATGAAAAAAAATCTTAAAAAAAAGAAAAAAAGTAATAAAAATTAAAAAATAATAAAAAAATTTAAAAAAAATGTAAAAATGTATATTTTTTTTTCATACTGTTACCAGTCAGTGTCCCTGATCACCGGCATGCCAGTTATATGATGACACTGTACTGCACTGGTGACAGTATGTAAAAAAAAATATATTTTATATTTTTTTCATTTTCCGAAAAATTCTGACAAAAATAATACAACTTCAAAAAACTCGCCATGCCTCTTATGAATTACGTTGGACTGTCTACTTTGCAAAAAGTGGTCATTTGGGGGATATCTGTACTGTTCTGACATTTGGGGGATATCTGTACTGTTCTGACATTTGGGGGATATCTGTACTGTTCTGACATTCTTGGACCTCAAGAAATTAGATTGGTCATCAGTACTTCAGGATTGCTCAATATTCAGATCTATACCATAGTTTGTGAACTCTATAACTTTCCTACAAACTAAAAAATACATCCTAATTTGGGTTATTTTCACCAAAGACATGTAGAAGAATACATCTCGGCCTAAATTTATGAAGAACAATTATTTATTTGCAAACTCTTATAACAGAAACAAAGAAAAACGTGTTTTTTTTTCAAAATTTTCAGTCTTTTATTGTTAATTTAGCAAAAAATAAAAACCTCAGTGGTGATTAAATACCATCAAAAGAAAGCTCTAGTTGTGTGAAGAAACTGATAAATTTTAGTTTGGGTACAATGTTGTATGACCGCGCAATTGTCATTCAAACTGTGAGAGCGCTGAAACCTGAAAAATGGCCTGGGCAGGAAGGGGGTAAAAGTGCCCGGTATTGAAATGGTTAATGGTCAGATTTCACAGACTTTAACCACTTTCCTACTGGGCATGTTTACCTCCTTCGTGCCCAGGCCAACTTTGATTGACAATTGCACGGTCATGCAACATTGCACCCATATGAAATGTGTATAATTTATTTTCACACAAATAGTGCTTTGTATTTAATTGCCACTGGGTGTTTTATTTTTTTGCACTATAAACAAAAAAAAAAGCAAACAATTTGAAAAAAAAGTTTTTTTTTGTTACTATTATAAAATTTTGCAAACAGGTAATTTTTCTCCTTCACTGATGTGCACTGATGAGGCTGCACTTATACGTAGCACTGATGGGCACTGATGAGGTGGCATCGATAGGCAGCAGTGATGGGCACTAATAGGCTGCACTGATGAGGTGGCACTGATGGGCATTGATGAGGAAGCACTGATGATGCTGCACTGATATGCAGCAATGATGGGCACTGATAGACAGCACTGGTGGGCACTGATGGGCAGCACTGATGGGTGGCACTGACCAGGGGCGGACTGACCATTCGAGCACTCGGGCACTGCCCGAGGGCCCGGGGTCAGTAGGGGGCCCCATGAAAATGCCCCTGGTACCTTTTTTATAGGCTTTTTTGAGTGTGGGCAAGGACACAGGGGCCCCATGATCACCTATTTCCCAGGGGCCCCATGAGTTGTCAGTCCACCCCTGGCACTGACTGACTGCACTGACTGGTGGCACTGCTGGGCACTGATGGGTGACACTGCTGGGCAGCACTGATGGGTGGCACTGGTGAGAGGCACTGCTGGGCACTGATGGGTGGCACTGGTGGGAGGCACTGCTGGGCACTGATGGGTGGCACTGGTGGAAGGCACTGCTGGACACTGGTGGGTGGCACTGCTGAGTGGCACTGCTGGGCATTGATCATTAGGACACTGATCATCAGTGCCCTGATGATCAGTGCAGATGTCCTCTGTGACAGTTGCCAGTTATCGATCGTATTTTCCTCATATTGTGACAGTATGAGGAAAGTGCAGCCGATAACCGGCAACTGTATTTACTCGGTGATCTGCTGTGTCATTGGACGCAGCTGATTACATGGTAAAAGGCTGCTGTGATTGGCCTTTTACCTCATCATGTGATCAGCTGTGTCCATAGGACACAGAGATCATGGACAGCAACAGGTGGGCGTGGCTGGGGCACGTTCTAGGAGGACATCATATGACGCCCTCCCAGAACTGGTCAACCGCGCTGTAGCCATCATTCAGCTATAGCGCGGTTGGCAAGTGGTTAATAGCTCTTTCTTGCCATGAATTAAAAACAGTACTTCACAGCTCCTTCTTCTAATCCAATTCTAATCCAATTTAGGTCCAATGGTCTTTGGCTACCAGAAGCACACTGAATGATTCAGGTAATTAGAGACTGAAGAAATCCTATTTTTTTGGCAGACAACCCCAGTGTGGTAATTGTGCAAAATGGAAATGGAGCAAATATGTCTTGCTTTTACATTTATCCTCCTTTTACATGACACTGTAGCCTGCTGACAAATGACAGCTGAGCTTGAAGGCTTGTTTGTAAATAAAGCCATCTGATCATCAGGATTGGCTGTTATGCGATCAAACAACCTGCATTCCTAACCATTAGGCCAGGTTCAGATGTGCAACAACATTCTTCACCTCTGAAAAGTAATCCAAATATTTGACAGGCAGAGAGGTGGTGATAAGATGCCCCTAATGTGAGACCAATGCTGTTAGTGATATTGCGGTCTTGGTACTAGGAGCACATACAAGAGTCTCCCTCTAGGTCCACGATAGAATTTAGGTCAATCGATGAATGTGATCAACCCAGCAATTAACCACTTGCCGACCGCAGATAACCGAATGATGGCTTCACTTTGTCCGGCCAGTTCTGGGAGAGTGTCATATGACGTCCTCCCAGAACGCGCCCTCCCGCACGTGCGCACCTGGCGATCACCGTAAATGCTGTGTCCTACGGACACAGCTGATCACAGGATATGGTAAAAGGCTAATCACAGCGGCCTTTTACCACGTGATAAGCCGTGTCCAATGACACAGCAGATCACCGGTAAATGCAGTTGCCGGTTATTGGCTGCACTTTCCTCACGCTCTGGCAATTGTCAGAGGAGGGATCGGCACCAATCATCAGGGCACTGATGATCAGTGCCCTCATGATCAGTGCCCAGCAGTGCCACCCACAAGTGCCCATCAGCGCCGCCCACCTGTGCCCATCAGTGCCACCCACCTGTGCCCCTCAGTGCTACCCACCTGTGCCTAGCAGTGCCACTCATCACTGCCCAGCAGTGCCACCCCTCAGAGCCACCCATCAGTGCAGCCCAACAGTGCCACCAGTCAGTGCCACCCAGCAGTGCCACCTATCAGTGCTCATCAGTGGTGCCCATCAGTACCCATCATTGTTGCATATCAGTGCCAGCTCATCAGTGCCGCCTATCAGTGCCCATCAGTGCTGCCTATCAATGCCTATAATTGTTGCATATCAGTGCCACCTATCAGTGCAATCTCATCAGTGCCCATCAGTGACCGTCAGTGCTGCCTATCAATACCGATCAGTGCTGCCTATCAGTGCCCATCAGTGACCGTCAGTGCTGCCTATCAATACCCATCAGTGCTGCCTATCAGTGCCCATCAGGGCTGCCTATCAATGCCTATAATTGTTGCATATCAGTGCCACCTATCAGTGCAATCTCATCAGTGCCCATCAGTGACCGTCAGTGCTGCCTATCAATACCGATCAGTGCTGCCTATCAGTGCCCATCAGTGACCGTCAGTGCTGCCTATCAATACCCATCAGTGCTGCCTATCAGTGCCCATCAGGGCTGCCTATCAGTGCAGCCTCATTAACGCACATTATCGAAGGAGGAAAATTACCTGTTTTCAAAATTTTATAATAGAAACAAAATGTTTGCTCTTTTTTGTTTATATCGCAAAAAATAAAACACCCAGCGGTGAGTATTATTATTATTATACAGGATTTATATAGCGCCAACAGTTTGCGCAGAGCTTTACAATATCAGGGAGACAGTACAATTACAATACATTTCAGTACAGAAGGAATAGGAGGGCCCTGCTGCTCGTGGAGCTTACAATCTAAAGGAAGGGGGAGGTGATACAAAAGGTGATAGCTGCAGGGGATGATCTGGTGGAGGTGATTCAAGTACAGTTCTTAGGTGGAGGAAAGGTAGGCTTCCCTGAAGAAGTGAGTTTTCAAAGATCGCCTAAAGACAGACAGGGTGGGGGCTGACTGGACATACTGTGGTAGGGAGTTCCAGAGGATGGGAGAGGCTCTGGAGAAGTCCTGGAGGCGAGCGTGGGAGGAGGTGATGAGGGAGCTAGAGAGGAGGATATCATGGAAGGAGCGAAGTGGGCGATTTGGGCGGTATCTGTGGATGAGGTTGGCGATGTAGCTAGGGAAGTGTTGTGGATGGCTTTGTAAGCTGTGGTTAGTATTTTGAATTTTATACGTTGGGTTAGTGGAAGCCAGTGGAGGGATTGGCAGAGAGGGGCAGCAGTCGCTGATCGGTTGGTAAGGTGTATGAGTCTAGCAGCACCATTCATAATAGACTGAAGGAGGGATAGCCTGTGTAACGGTAGACCAGCAAGGAGGGAGTTGCAGTAATCAAGGCGGGATATAACCAAGGTGTGGATAAGTTGTTTGTGAGTTTTTTTAGTAGGGCAGTTTCAGTGGAATGTTGTGGGCAGAAGCCAGACTGTCGGGGATCAAGAAGGTTGTTGTCGGTGAGGTAGCAGTTCATACAGATATGAACAAGGAGCTCAAGAAGCTTGGAGGCGAATGGGAGCAGGGAGATGGGTCTTAAGTTATTCAAACAGGTGGGGTCCAGCGAGGGTTTTTTGAGGATGGGGGTAACCAGTGCATGTTTGAGTGGAGAGGGAAAGGTGTCCATGGAGAGTGAGAGGTTGAAGATGTGGGTTAGAGAGTTTAGGATAGAGCAGGAAGGAGGCTGCAACAGTCGTGAGGGGACAGGATCCAGGGGACAGGTGGTGAAGTGGTCCTTGGAAAGGAGTTCGGTAACTTCCTTGGTGGTAACAGGGTCGAAGGAGGAGAGTGTAGAATTTGGTGTTGGACCTGGTATGTTGGTTAGAGGAGGAAGAGTACATACCACCAAAAGAAAGCTCTATTTGTGTGAAAAAAATGATAATAATTTCATATGGGTACAATGTTGCATGACCGCGCAATTGTCAAGCTAAATGCGACAGAGCTGAAAGCTGAAAATTGGCCTGGGCAGGAAGGGGGTATAAGTGCATGGTTGGCTAGTAGTTAAAGCCTTTTCATTTTTCACGTACGAAGCATTTGTCAATAATGATATTTTAAAAATTGTTTTATTGAAACATTTTACAAATGAACATTGTCTCCTTCAAAGTGTGTACCTTGTGAGTGTAAACAACGCTCCCAGCGATTTTTCCATTCTTCATAGTATCCCTGGAAGTCTTCAAGTGGGGTGGCATTAAGAGCCTGCATAGTGGCTCTTTGACTGTTATCCACACTACCAAAATGTTGTCCTTTCATCACAAGGAGCCAAGTCAGGGCTGTAGGGTGGATGGGGAAGAACAATGATGTGTTTTTCAGCCAAAACTCTCTGACTGCCAAAGCACTGTGACTTGGTGCATTGTCGTGATGAAGGATCCAAGCTGAGCTGATCTCAGGACACACACGAAAAACTCTGTCTCAAGCGACCAAGCACTTCCAGGTAAAATCTTTGATTCACAGTTTGACCAGTAGGTTCAAATTCCTTATGGACAATTCCACGAAAATGAAAAGAAAAAAAAATGTCCATTGATTTGACTTTTGATTTGCTTATTCGAACTTTCTTGGGGTGAGGTGAAGTGGGTGTGTGCCATTCTGAACTTTGAGTATGATTCCAAGATGAAGAAATATACACCCAGGATTCATCTTCGACTCAAAAAATCAGGCTCTCTTCCAAACAGGCCAAAAGGTCTTGGCAAACGAGTTGATGGTGTTCCTTTGATCAGTTGACAAGTTCTTTGTAAAAAGTTTTGCACAAACTTTTCATGTTCAAATCCTCACGATTCATGATTTTATGAACAATTGACTTGGTAATTCCCGTTTTCTCTGCAATCATTCTGACAGTGAGCCGCCGGTTATGGTTGAGAACAAACGTCTGTTATGCTCATTGTTTGTCTTCAACACTTTTTATTGTCTTTCCTTGAAGGCCTTGTGTCATTGGTACACTTGTGCAGATGATAACTCAGCTTCTCCATAAGCTTTCCTCGCCATTTCCAAAGTTTCTGAAGCACTTTTGCCCAATTTCATACAATGTTTATCGTGTACCACTGTTCCAAACTCGCTTGCATTTTTCTTAATACGAGGCACTTGAATAGAGTGTCACAAAAAAGAATGTCTTGACTCTGATAGGACTGGAATGCAACTGATCAGTGTTTTAACGTATACCTGGCACCCAGGGGCGGGCTGACCATTTGGAAACTCGGGCACTGCCCGAGGGCCCGGGGTCAGTAGGGGGCCCCATGAGATGCCTCTGGTACCTTTTTTATACGCTTTTTTGAGTTTGGGCAAGGACACAGGGGCCCCATGATCCCCTATTGCCCGGGGGCCCCATGAGTTGTCAGTCCGCCCCTGCTGGCACCCCACCCCAAGTGACCCTGGCCACATTCTCCCTTCACAGAGCCCTTCTTGAACGTAGGAACTTCATTCTCATTATATTCTGGACACACCTCATATATATAAAAAGCACCACTGGAGAAGCATTTCCATATCTGTAGATGAGGCACAAATGTTGGAAAATGGAACAGCAGGAAAGTATAAATGTGAATGTCATTAAAATGTTTTCAGCTAAATGTTATCAACTCAAAATGCATACTTACTAAAAAAATACTCTAAAGGTACTTTAAAGGTACACTCCAAAAAAATGATGGTTTAACAATGAAGATGGTTAAAATTTTCATTACGTTCCCAAGTAGCTGCCAAAACAGTTTGGTGTCCTAACTGGTGGAAGCTTTGATTGTTCATCCATGTGGTAATAAACTGCAGATCAACTCAAAAGCACTGTGAAATGCCTGCTAAAACTTGAAATGAGGGAGTATATAAATTCAAAGGAACTTTGCCTTTAGCATAGCTGTATTTTTATGAACAGCATTGGTCACCCAGTGACAGATTTTACACACAATCAGGAGCTAATTTTTTTAATAAAAATGTAAACCACTCCCAGCCATAATCTGTAGATTAACACCCCCTATATTCTATTGTGGAACTGGTGGGGTGAGCTGTGGTTACTCCTAGTTCTGAGACTGCTTTGTCGCTGACTATATTGGTCTCATAATAATGGTTTGGAGCCATGCTAATCCTGAGGTCTCATGACAGTGAAATCTTAAAGCAATACTAAACCCCGGACCCTGCATTCACTATATCTGGTCTCCCACAGTACACACAACATGGAAGTGCAATTATTTTAGTAAATATAAACTGCTAAATACATTTTCTCATCAGCAGTTAGAGCAGTTTTGTGACTTCTGTCAGTGTTCAGCAGAGCACATGTTAATGCTTGTAGGATGAGTTTTCTTTCTGCTCTAGGCGGATGCAGGACCCCTGACCTCTATCTGGGCAGTGCTGATTGGCACTGTGCTGATCACATGCACTCTCCCAAGAAAAAGAAAAAACCTCTCTAGTATTAAACACCAAACTGAGCATGTGCAGATCGTATCCACACAATATCAGGAGATAAGAGGGGGATACTGAAAGAAGGGGAGGATCAGAGAAGTCCGGATTAAACAGTATTTTTACACAATGCAGAGGAATAACCCCTTAGGTTCCACAGTGAGTATAACTAGCATGTTTTACTGCATATACAGACTGATTTTGCTGTTTTGGGTTTAGCAACACTTTAAGATCACATGTCAGCAGGCTGGAGTACCATTTAAAATGTGGAAAAAATGTATTCTTTCAAAATTTTTGTCCATTTGGTAGACTATAGCACAGGTCTGTGACTAAAAAGCTGTTTGATTATTTTCATCTAGATTCCATGTATTTTGGTGTGCTGAAAACAAATAAAATATTGAAAAAACTCCTAGACATCATGATTTGCCACAAAATGCTAAATTGTCTTCAAATTTATTTAAAAAATTAAATTTTTGGTATTTTTTTATATTATGGGTTTTTAACTAAATTTAAAGTTCAAATTACTATTAATTAATTTACATAATTGCATTTAAAATATAAAATGCCAACAAAAACCTTAAAGGGGTTGTCCGAGTTATGTAAAAAAAAAAAATATAGCACTGTAAATCTGATGGTCAGCAATATATACATAAGCTAAGCAAGTTTTAGGGAAAACAATTCTATTTCCTCATTTCCCTAGTTCTCTTCTGGCCCTTTGTTGTTATTTGCAGGTAAACAATCTCTGCCCCTCCCCCCTTGCAAAGGGGGTGAATACAAGTGCTGCTCTGAGTGACATGTCTGACTACTGGGATACTCAGCAGCATGCTGTATGTGTAAGCCTCAGCCCTGAGTCTGTGCTTCTAATGGTAGAAGGGGTTCATCTTTCCTGAAGAATCCAGTGGGAGGGATACCAAATACCCTTGTTTTCTGTGTCTATGGGACAGTCCAGACCAACAAAATCACTGGACCAAGAAGAGTTGGCAGCCGAGGGTGCTAACAGTTGCTGAAAAAAATGTCCTCCGAGAAACTTTGGTACCTTCCCATAAAATCCTTCTACCACCTCTCCACATAAAATTGGGATTGATGAAACAATTCGTAAAATCACTTCCAAGAGATGGAGAATGCTTCAAATACTTGGTCACCAAGTTTCCAGGCCTGTCGGAGGCAAAACTGAAGGAAGGTGTTTTCGTCGGACCAGACATTAGAAGTAGAGATGAGCGAATTATTCAAAAATTCGATTCGGCTGATTCGCCGAATTCGCGGAATAAATTCGATTCGAGGCGAATATATTCGCTGCGAATTTAACTTATAAAAAGGGTGTTTCTAGGCTTCAGAGAGCCTTTATATTAGTGCAGAACACTGTACCTTTAATTTAAATGCCCTTGAAGTCTGCTGGGGAAGAGAACTAATACTGTCAGTCAGTATGACATGCAGATGAGTGCCGTCGATCTTAGAATCACCGCACACTTCACTCATTTGGGCAGTCACGGGGCCAAAACCAGAGTGTGGAGCCACAGTGTGGCGGTGGAGGCAGCAGCAATGGGAGGCCATACAGCACCCTATGACAAAATGGAACCCACCAGCAGTGTGAGGAGACCTGAAAGTGGCACATGGCAGAGTGTGGCGATGGAGACAGCAGCAATGGGAGGCCGTACAGGGACCCATGACACACTCTGGACCTGGCAGCAGCATGAGGAGGCGGTACAGGGGCCCATGACAGATTACGGGCCTGGCAGCAGCATGAGGAGTCGGTACGGGGGCCCATAGCAGATTACGGGCCTGGCAGCAGCATGAGGAGGCGGTACAGGGGCCCATGGCAGAGTGGCGGAGCGTAAGCAGCTAAAATTGAAGGCCATACAGAGGCCTATGTTAAAAAGTCCCCCCAGCAGCAGCGTGGGGAGACGACTATCAAGAGTCCAATGGCAGAGTGGCGGAGCAGAAGCAGCTTCAATTGAAGGCCATACACAGGCCTAGGTTTAAAAGTCCCTCACAGTTAATTCCAATAACGAACTCTACTCCTTCGTGCAATCTACTTACGAGACCCTGGGCAGGTCTGGGTCCAATTTGTGGTAGAGACTGGTTTTGTTCAGCCATGCTTGGGCGAGTAATAACAGGTCTGTGCTGCCCTTTGGTGTCTGGCTTAATGCGCACAACACTGAACGTCCCAGCGTTTGTCAACGATTTGCCGTTAAGTGATGCAAACCCGCTGAACCACGTTCATGAGGAGCCGGTACAGGGGGCCATGAATCAGTATGGACCTGGCAGCAGCGTGAGCAGACGACAGAGGCACATGGCGCAGGGTGGCGGTGTAGGCAGCATTATTCTGAAGCCATACACAGGCCTAGGTTAAAAAGCGGAAGCCGTCAGCAGCGTGAGCAGACGACAGAGACACATGGCGCAGGGTGGCGGTGGATGCAGCATTATTCTGAAGCCATACACAGGCCTAGCTTAAAAAGCGGAAGCCGTCAGCAGCATGAGCAGACGACAGAGGCACATGGCGCAGGGTGGCGGTGGAGGCAGCAGCAATGGAAGGCCATACAGCACCCTATCACAAAATGGAACCCACCAACAGTGTAAGGAGACCTGAAAGTGGCACATGGCAGAGTCTGGCGATGAAGTCAGCAGCAATGGGAGGCCGTACAGGGACCCATGACACACTCTGGACCTGGCAGCAGCAAGAGGAGGCAGTACAGGGGCCCATGGCAGAGTGGCGAAGCGTAAGCAGCTTAAATTGAAGGCCATACAGAGGCCTATGTTAAAAATAATAACATGTTTGGGGCATGATTGATGGCGGATTTAGTCAGTTGTGTCAGGAACTGGTGGTTTGAAATCCAGACTAATCCACTCCTGATTCATTTTCACAAGCGTGAGTCTCTCCACACTTTGGGTGGACAGTCGTGTCCTCCGCGGAGTTACAATACCTCCTGCCGCACTAAACACGCGCTCCGATGCCACGCTACTGGCCGGGCATGACAGCCTTTCAAGGGCAAATTCAGCTAGTTGGGGCCAAAGGTCAAGTTTCGTTGCCCAGTAGACAAGGAGATTGTCTACCTCGGTTGGCAGGGTGCTGTCCAAGTAGGCCCGAGCCTGTTGTTTGAGGTCCTGCTCCAGGTCCACCTGATGCTGCTGCTGCTGCTGCTGCGGCTGGTTAGTAGTTTCCTCACTGCGCTGGTGAAGAAAGCTACTCATCATCGACTGCAGACTGAGGCAGCCGCTGCTGGTGGAGCTGCCACTGCTCCTACCACCCCACCCCTCCCCTGCTGCCATGGCAGCGGAACGCGAGCGCACAGGGCCCACAGTGTCTGAGGATGGACGTTGGCGCAGAAAGGCAGAGACCAACTGACTACATAGGTGGTTTTTATAGTACTTTATTTTGGCCTCCCTCTCAGCAGGTGTGAAAAAGGCCACCATTTTTGAACGGTAGCGAGGGTCCAACAAGGTGGACAGCCAAAAGTCATCCCTCTGTCTGATGGTTATTATTCGGCTGTCGCTACGCAAGCAAGCGAGCATGCTATGGGCCATTTGTGCCAAGGAATGCGAGGGACTCCCTGCCTCCATCTCCACAGCATACTGCCACGGTGCGTCTGGGTCCTCTGTCTCCTCCTTCTCCTCCTCTACCAGATGCTCCTGCTCCTCCACTCCTGTCCGCTGAGTGGAAAAACCACCCATTTCACTCAATAATTCCTGAGCACCAATGTCCTCCTCTACCTCCTCCTCTTCTTCCTGTCCTGCCCCCACAGGGGTCATGTGGCATTGAGATCTGTGCGCCACGTCTACCGCACCCTGACCAGCCATTGTTAACAGCATTTGTTCCAGGACGTGCAACAGAGGAATGACGTTGTTCATCCCATAGTCCTGCCGACTCACGAATAGCGTGGCCTCCTCAAAGGGCCTGAGCAAGCGGCAGGTGTCACGCATGAGCTGCCAATGGCTGACATCTAAGTTACACAGGGGAGTACCTTTATCCGCTTGTAACATCAGGAAATCGGTGATGGCCTTTCGCTGTTCGTAAAGGCGGTCTAACATATGTAGGGTTGAATTCCACCTTGTTGCAATGTCGCAGATCAGGCGATGCTGTGGAATTCCGTTCTGCCGCTGCAGCTCAAGGAGGGTGTGCTTTGCGGTGTAGGAATGGCTGAAATGCATGCAAAGTTTACGTGACATTTTAAGGATGTCTTGCAGTGGGATGGTGGATTTTAGGAACCGCTTGACAACCAGATTGAACACGTGAGCCATGCATGGCGCATGGCACAACCTTCCTTGACGCAGAGCAGACACCATGTTCTTTCCGTTGTCGGTCAACATGGTTCCGATTTTCAGTTTGCGCGGAGACAGCCATCTGTCGATTTCTCTGTTCATTACACTCAGAAGTTCCTCCCCTGTGTGACTACGTTCGCCAAGGCATACCAGGTGCAGCACAGCGTGACACCGTTGCGCCCTGCACATGTGATATGCCGGTTGGGTAATGGGACTTGGCACGGGGGTGGCGGCTGAGGACACGGCGGAAGAAGAGGTGGTAGAGGCGGACATCTTTGCCGGACCAAGGACGTGCAAACGTGGAGGCAAAAGCGGCGTGACCTGTCCAAGTTGCTGGTGCGGCTGTGCCGGCACCACGTTCACCCAGTGGGCCGTAAATGACATGTACTGTCCCTGACCGTAGTTACAGCTCCACACATCGGCGCTGCCGTGCACTTTGGCAGAGACCGACATGCTCAAAGACTGGCCCACCATCTCTTCTACATGTGAATGCAGGGCTGACACTGCCTTTTTGGCGAAGAAATGCCGGCTTGGCACTCTCCACCGCGGCTCGGCACAAGCCATCATTTCTCGGAAAGGTGCTGAGTCCACCACTTGGAAAGGGAGGGACTGCAGCACCAGCAACTTGGACAGGAGGACGTTCAGCTTCTGCACCGTCGGGTGCGTGCTCGCAAACTGTTGTCTCTTGGAAACGGATTCCAAGAAAGACTGCTGACGGAATTTGTGAAGAGGAGTAGCAGGAGAAGGAGCATCTGAACGAGCGGAAGATGCCAACGAGCGACAACTCCCCTCAGCAGAGGTGTTGGAGCCTTGACTGGCTGATAGATGGCGATTGACGTCGGGTGACGGAGCAAGTAACGGAGCGGGTGATGGAGCGGGGGCTGGGGCAGGCAGAACCGCCGTATCTTTATCACGGTTTTCCCAGGCCACCGAATGGCGACGCTGCATATGCTGACGCAACGCTGTAGTCCCAACATGGGCCCCCTGGCCACGCTTGACTTTCTGGCCACATAGTCGACATACGGCTACGTTTACTTCCTCGGGCGGCTTGACGAAAAATTGCCACACCACTGAGTAGGAAACTTTGCCCCCACTACTCCTCACTGGCTGACTGCTACTTCCTCCATGCACACCGGCACCACTACTGGCCGTGGTGGTAGGCTGCAGTGGAGCTGGTGCTCTACTCCGTGGCCGTTTGCCTCCACTGACACTGCTGCGACCCTGCTGCCTCCTGGGCAACCCACCGACTGTTTTGCTCGCTGGCAAGCTGGCACCCTGGCACCCTCTTCTCCTGATGATGCGGAAGCAATAGCCTGATGACGACGAGGCTGCCAAGTGCGATCAGCCTCATCATCATCAATTAGGGTCTCCGCGTCACTACTAGCCCCCTCGGCTGCATGTGGGTCAGGAGACAGACCTGTCTCTAGACCGTCTACCGAGCCACTCTCCTCGCCAGTACTTCTTCGCCTGGCTGCTGAAGAGGCGGATGTCTCCCCCCGTTCCTGACCGCCCTCTGTTAGCTCTTCCTCACTGTACAGTGGGGCTGAGCCCACAGCATGCGATACTTCGCTTGGTGAGGGAACACCAAAGGACAGGGGCAGGTAGAGGACACGTGATTTCAGTGGGCTTGCTCCCGGGCCATGCCAACTAACGGTTGTGTCTGACGTACCCACCGACCGTTGGCTGTAGGTGTCAGAGGTGACCTGGGAAGAGGAAGACGACCGAGTCAACCAATCGATGACGGCAGGGTTGTCGGTGGAGACACGACCGCTGGATGACACCGGGAGCACTGGCCTCTGGCTGCGACTAGTGCTGCCTCGACCCCTTCCTCTGCTGCCACGTCTGCTCGCTCCTGAAACATTGCCTCCTCTGCCACTCCTCTGAGTGTTGTCTGACATACTCTTTAATTCAATAAGCACCCCAAACATAAAACAGGATTTAACTCTTTGAACGTACAATAGTGGATGTGAAGCAGAAAGTAACGATTCTGTGTCCCTGAGTAACAATTCTGTGTCCCTGAGTAACGATTCTGTGTCCCTGAGTAACGATTCTGTGTCCCTGAGTAACGATTCTGTGTCCCTCAGTAACAATTCTGTGTCCCTGAGTAACGATTCTGTGTCCCTGAGTAACAATTCTGTGTCCCTGAGTAACAATTCTGTGTCCCTGAGTAACGATTCTGTGTCCCTCAGTAACAATTCTGTGTCCCTGAGTAACAATTCTGTGTCCCTGAGTAACGATTCTGTGTCCCTGAGTAACGATTCTGTGTCCCTGAGTAACAATTCTGTGTCTGTCCCTGAGTAATGATTCTGTGTCCCTGAGTAACGATTCTGTGTCCCTGAGTAACAATTCTGTGTCCCTGAGTAACGATTCTGTGTCCCTGAGTAACGATCCTGTGTCCCTGATTAACAATTCTGTGTCCCTGAGTAACAATTCTGTGTCCCTGAGTAACGATTCTGTGTCCCTGAGTAACGATTCTGTGTCCCTGAGTAACAATTCTGTGTCCCTGAGTAACAATTCTGTGTCTGTCCCTGAGTAACGATTCTGTGTCCCTGAGTAACAATTCTGTGTCCCTGAGTAACGATTCTGTGTCCCTGAGTAACAATTATGTGTCCCTGAGTAACGATTCTGTGTCCCTGAGTAACGATTCTGTGTCCCTGAGTAACAATTCTGTGTCCCTGAGTAACAATTCTGTGTCTGTCCCTGAGTAACGATTCTGTGTCCCTGAGTAACAATTCTGTGTCCCTGAGTAACGATTCTGTGTCCCTGAGTAACGATTCTGTGTCCCTGAGTAACAATTCTGTGTCCCTGAGTAACGATTCTGTGTCCCTGAGTAACAATTCTGTGTCTGTCCCTGAGTAACGATTCTGTGTCCCTGAGTAACAATTCTGTGTCCCTGAGTAACGATTCTGTGTCCCTGAGTAACAATTCTGTGTACCTGAGTAACGATTCTGTGTCCCTGAGTAACAATTCTGTGTCTGTGCCTGAGTAACGATTCTGTGTCCCTGAGTAACAATTCTGTGTCCCTGAGTAACGATTCTGTGTCCCTGAGTAACAATTCTGTGTCCCTGAGTAACGATTCTGTGTCCCTGAGTAACAATTCTGTGTCTGTCCCTGAGTAACGATTCTGTGTCCCTGAGTAACAATTCTGTGTCCCTGAGTAACGATTCTGTGTCCCTGAGTAACGATTATGTGTCCCCGAGTAACAATTCTGTGTCCCTGAGTAACGATTCTGTGTCCCTGAGTAACAATTCTGTGTCTGTCCTGAGTAACGATTCTGTGTCCCTGAGTAACAATTCTGTGTCCCTGAGTAACAATTCTGTGTCCCTGAGTAACGATTCTGTGTCCCTGAGTAACGATTCTGTGTCCCGGAGTAACGATTCTGTGTCCCTGAGTAACAATTCTGTGTCCCTCAGTAACGATTCTGTGTCCCTGAGTAACGATTCTGTGTCCCTGAGTAACGATTCTGTGTCCCTGAGTAACAATGCTGTGTCCCTGAGTAACGATTCTGTGTCCCTGAGTAACAATTCTGTGTCTGTCCCTGAGTAACGATTCTGTGTCCCTGAGTAACGATTCTGTGTCCCTGAGTAACGATTCTGTGTCCCTGAGTAACAATTCTGTGTCCCTGAGTAACAATTCTGTGTCCCTGAGTAACGATTCTGTGTCCCTCAGTAACAATTCTGTGTCCCTGAGTAACAATTCTGTGTCCCTGAGTAACGATTCTGTGTCCCTGAGTAACGATTCTGTGTCCCTCAGTAACCATTCTGTGTCCCTGAGTAACGATTCTGTGTCCCTGACTAACAATTCTGTGTCCCTGAGTAACGATTCTGTGTCCCTGAGTAACAATTCTGTGTCCCTGAGTAACGATTCTGTGTCCCTGAGTAACAATTCTGTGTCCCTGAGTAACGATTCTGTGTCCCTGAGTAACGATTCTGTGTCCCTGAGTAACGATTCTTTGGCCCTAAAGTCTCTGTGGCCCTAACTCTGTCCCTAATACAGACAGGTCTGTCTCTCTTGAATGACCGGAGGGTAATGGAGAATTCTAAGATGGCCGCGATTTATAGCTCCACCATTACACAGTGTTGGCTGTCTGGCTGCTGATTGGCTAATGCGATCACATGTCATGAATGAATGCATTATGGGTCAGCGCGCCTTGTCTGCGCGCCTTCCCAGAGATCCCCGCTCCGTCGCCACACATGTCGCCGCCATTTTTGGGAAAATTCGATTCGTGCATCCGAAGTTTGCTAATTTTCGGATTCGGCGCGAATCGAATTTTTCCTAATCTTCGAAACGAATTCCACTTCGTCATGTTCGATTCGCTCATCTCTAATTAGAAGGCTTATAGTTGATCAAGAGTTTGTCAATACCATGACGGATCCTCAAAAAGAAGGGTGGATTACATTTAAAGAAGTCGTACAGAAATTTTTAGGCAATAACAAAGATCCTCGCTACAAAAAGATAGTCGGACGAATGTGGAAAGCATTTCAAGCTTTAGGTTGCCTGATGAGTTTGAAAGTGCATTTCCTCCAGTCCCACCTTGACTACTTTCCTGAAAATTTGGGAGTTGTGAGTGAGGAACAAGGTGAACGAATCCACCAAGACATTAAAGAGATGGAAAGGAGATACCAGGGAAAATGGAGCATTTTACAATGATGGCAGACTACTGTTGGATGCTTCAGAGAGACATTCCAGATGCTACTCACAAGCGTAAATGCACCAAGAGGAGCCTCACAGGGAAGAAGAATCGAGTTTAGTGGGTGTAGGTGAGCTCATTTCAGTTCAAAAAAGGATTTTCATGAAACAATTGTAATAAAACTTTAATCTTATAAGTCTATTTCCATTTATTTTGAGGTATTGTTTTATTTAACATAGTTACCTAAATTGTCAGGAAACGTGATGTCCTATGACAAAATGGAGGTCATTTTCGGATTCAGTGCACCAAAAAACATAAAAATTACGCGGAATAACCACAATAGCTCTTGAACCTGGCTGGGTTTAGTTCAGGCCGTGTTCAGTGAACCCAACATGAAGTCCACAAACCGCAAAGTCAGAAAACCCCAATGAAAGTTTACAGAAGCCAAAGCTTATTTTTTCTGGATGTTTCAAGGTTAATAGGCAAGCTAAGAAGGACATGGATAACTGAGCACTGCTGGACATGTACCCATGCAAAACAAAATTTAAAAAATGCAATCTGGAGGAAAGGGGGTCTTAAAGGGCATCACTGAGAATACACAAATCTATTAAATAACATGCTTGGAAGAAGCATAAAGCTGCACATGATGTTACAAAAGAATACAATGTAGTCCTTTTAAAGTGACAGTACACAGAACAAAAACAGCATGGGGTGCCCCTTAAACTTTCAAGTAGACCTTATCCAGGCATACTGCCTGGGTCACCAGGAAAGGGAGAGCAGTGAGTGTGCACCCCACACTTTCTGTAACAGACCAGGCCACATGACTTTCAGCTTTGGAAGGTTACCTTGCAAGGGGGAGCGGACAAGCCTCCGTCCCTTACAAATTACCCTTGTCCCACTGTTGAGGGACATAGGCTTCTTCCCCAAATCCAATGCCCCAAGAAAGATGTGGAGGTAATATGGGGAGGACCTATAGTGGAATTCAAAAATCACCTTTGTTTTAAGGGGACATCCAGATATTTGCCCCCTCCAAGGGGAATGAGTGCAGGGGTACTTTTGTACTCCTTACCCATTTCCACAATGAGGTAAAAGTAAAATAAAAATCAACATGGTTGAAAAAACTCTTTATTTATGTTAAACACACACAAATAAAATACATTTTATTTATGCCCCCCAATGTACAGGAGTTGGGGAAAATTATGGAAACACCAGGGAAAAGAACAAAATGGTTACCTAATATGGTGTTGGGCTGTCTTTGGCATCCAAGATGGCCTAAATTATCCTGGAAATTGACAAATACACTACTCAAAAAAATTAACAGAACACTCTGAAAACACATCAGTACTCAGTAGTTTGTATGGCTCCCATGTGCTTGTATGCATGCCTGCAGGGTATGCTCCTAATAAGACAATGGATGGTGTCCTGGGGTATTGCCTCCCAGATCTGGACTAGGGCATCACTGAGCTCCTGGACAGGCTGAGGTGCAGCCTGGCAGTGTCGGATGGACCGAAACATGATATCCCAGAGTTGTTCTATTGGATTTAGGCCAGGTGAGTGAGGCGGTCATTCAATGGTATCAATTCCTTCATCCTCCAAGAACTGCCTGCATACTCTCGCCACATGAGGACGGGCATTGTCGTGCACTAGAAGGAACCCAGAACCCACTGCACCAGCATAGGGTCTGACAATGGGTGCAAGGATTTCATCCTGATACCTAATTGCAGTCAGGGTGCCGTTGTCTAGCCTGTAGAAGTCTGTGCATCCCTCCATGGATATGTCTCCCCAGACCATCACTGACCCACCACCAAAACGGTCATGCTGAATGATGTTACAGGCAGCATAATGTTCTCCATGGCTTCTCCAGATCTTTCTCATCTGTCACATGTGCTCAGGTCGAATCTGCTCTCATCTGTGAAAAGCACAGGGCACCAGTGGTGGACCTGCCAATTCTGGTGTTCAATGGCAGATGCCAATCGAGCTCTATGGTGCCGGGCAGTGAGCACAGGGACCACTAGAGGACTTTAGGGCCCTCAGGCCACCCTCATGAAGTCTGTTTCTGATTGTTTGGTCAGAGACATTCACACCAGTGGCCTGCTGGAGGTAATTTTGTAGCGCTCTGGCAGTACTTATCCTGTTCATCCTTGCACAAAGGAGCAGATACCGGTCCTGCTGATGGGTTAAGGACCTTCTACAGCCTTGTCCAGCTCTCGTAGAGTAACTGCCTGTCTCCTGGAATCTCCTCCATGCTCTTGAGACTGTGCTGGGAGACACAGCAAACCTTTTGTCAATGGCACGTATTGATGTGCCACATTGGAGGAGTTAGACTGCTTGTGCAACCTCTGTAGGGTCCAGGTATCGCCTCATGCTGCCAGTAGTGACACTGACCCTAGCCAAATGCAAAACTAGTGAAAACAGTCAGAAAAGATGAGTAGGGCAAAAAAAGTCACTGGCCTCTACCATTGCTGTTTGGGGGGTTGTCTCATTGTTGCCCATCTAGTGCACCTGTTGTTAATTTCATTAACACCAAAGCAGCTGAAACTGATTAACAACCACCCTTGCTACTTAACTGATGAGATCAATATTCCAGGAGTTTCATTGACTTGATGCTATACTCTGATTAAAAAGTGTTCCTTTAATTTTTTTGAGCAGTGTATAAGTCTTGGATGGTGGATAAGGGAATCTGTTACCACTTTTTATGCAAAAATCGTCCCAGTCCTTACAGAGATTTCAGAGGCAGAACACAAGCCAGAACCTTGTTCTCCAAAATTGACCATAGTGGCTCTATAATACTGAGGTTAGGTGACTGCGGTGTCCAAGGAAGGTGCAAGACTTCATCTGCATGCTTGTCAATGTCTGCACCATGGGGTGCACATGGCTGGCCAACATTTGTACACAGTCACTGGCTCTACCTTTCAAGGTGATGATGGAGCCTGCAGAATACCAATATTTGGCTGACCAAACCATGATTACACCTCCACTATGTTTTACTGTTGGCACAAGACAGTCTTGGTCGTAAGCTTGGCATGGTGTTCACCATGTGTAAACATGTCTGGTGGTTGAGAACATTGTGAAACTTGATTCATCTGACCATATTACAGTCTTCCATTGATCGATAGTCCATGATTTATGGGTGTTGCACAACTCTCTCCTCTTCTGAGCATTAATTTTGGTCACTAGTGGTTTGACACTTGCAGTTCGCCCGTGAATGTTTTGCTTATGGAGCTCCCTTGCACAGTTTTTGAGGACATGGGCTTTGGAAGACTGAGATTGATCTCTGCAGTCACTTTTGCAGCAGTTGTTTTCCTACTCCAGGTCACAGTCCTGCACAATGTCCTTTTTTCTCTTTCAGTCAGTTAACCATTTCAACTGCGCTAATGATGTTTTCTTGGGAACTGTATATGCCATCGTAACCTTTGATACTGTCGCTGATATTAACACTCTACGAAGGCTCCAGGTAGACAATATTGACTGGAAATGTTAAAGGAAGTTCATTGTTAGGCTTTACATACATTTTACCTTTAATATGAAGTTAACTGCTGCATTACTGACAAAGCTAAATCTGGATTGGTCATAAAGGGTTTAAAAACCTGTTTCAACAAAGTTTTACCCTTAAACCTCTGGAGACGTACCACTGCCAGCTCAAACACATGTTTTGGTTTTACCACTGTGTTCAGCTAAAGGGCCTAAAGAGTTATCATTTCCACGTTACCACTGATGGATTGAAACCATGCAAGAATATTTTTGGTCAGCGACAATTTTCCTTTCCATGCCTGAATGAGGTTAAGGTTCTTAGGCATGCTGTTTTCTTGTTTTCTGTTCCTCTTCGTTGCACTAATACATTTGGTGGGCATTTGTGCACAGATTATTTGTCTTGGTCCAGTCAGGTCCGTTATGTTAACACAAATTTTCTTTCAGAGATTCTGTATGCAGCGGTTCCATTTTTTGGATTGTGGGTTTGGGTTTTGTTGCTCCCAGAAGTCATACTCTGCAGGAAAATAATAGCAGAACACGCAATTCCATTGAATTGGTTATGGGGTGTTGATTTGGGGTATGCTGTAGCTCCAAGTGTATCAGTACAATTATGGGGCTTTCATTTAATGCAAAGTGCAGAGTTTGAAACGAGCCAGTTGCATTCTAACTCACCTATAGAGTAAATAACATCTACTGTGCTGCATACTCCTGATTAGGAAACAGAAAAATGGAGAGTTTTTATTTTGCTGAAATTCTGGGGAAAATTAAGATATTTCTGTCCAATTCCCCAATTTAGCAAAGAAAAAAAATTGAAGTCTAGGGGGACAGGGAACTTAATGCAGAACCCTAGTTGTTTAACCTTTTGATGATGATGGCAAAACAAACCATAACCACTTGTGAACCATCCTCTAATACACTTTTACCACCAGGACATGTTTCACTGCGATAGTTTGACCGCCAATTACTCCATTATGCCACACTGTACTCAAGTGTTTTTTTCTAAGAAAATTATTTATGGTTTTCCAAAGGTGCAGTAAAGAGGTACAAAATACAATTGCCAAAGTAGGCTGCCCAGCTCACGCAGGAGCAGGAATGCCAAAGCACTGCGGGTGCAGTTAAGTACAGCATGCAAGGAAACAAAGTGAAAAAAAAACCCACTAAAGCAAAGAAAAACAAAACAAAAGTCTATGTGTGTAGCTCCTGCTGGTGAACAGTATTACAAAAGGATAATTAACCAATAGGGGACCCCTATCCACAGTAGGAGACACAAAGCAGGCTGTTCCCCATCCTATACAACCACAGGGCAGACAGAAACCATAACTCTAATTATTCCATGGCAGTATTGTCCAGCCATTTTATCCAAATTTTGTCAAATTTCCAAATACAACCTCTATGGGCATAAGTGCCCTTATAAAGTGGTAGAGTGGTAGTTGTTAACTAGCTGCTTCCAGTGAGTAAGAGTAGGGGCCAAAGGTTTCTTCCAGGTTTCTACACCTTTCTGGCATAGAACAGAAGCAAGCCGATTAATGTCTTCCCAGCTACCTTGGGTGAAAACCTTCCACCAGACCCAATAAGCATATTTGGGGAGTTAGTAGTAGAGGTGCTGGGCCACCGAGCCTATAACATCAATTATCGACTGCCAATAGATCATTATCACCGGACAGGCCCAAAAAATATGAAAGAAATTCCCTTGTGGGTAATCATATCTCCAACAGACATGAGAGACAGTTGGGTTGAGTCTATGAAGTCTATGAAGAGTGCAATAGGCCCTGTGCAGAATCTTAAAGCAGTAGTAAACTGCGAAAAAAACTTTTTAAAATATCTTCTCCCTGCATCACATACTAGCACATTATGAATGACTTACCTGAAAATGAAGACCTGCAGCGGATCACTGTCATGGCTCCCTGAGGCTTCCACCTTCACCTGGCCTTCCTTCCAGGTTCGCAAGTTGTGGCCATCTGATTGGCCAGGCCGCAATATCGTCACTTCCATGCATGCACGAAGGGAGTTTCAGCCACGGAACGGCTTTCTCAATGGATGGCACGCCAGTCCATCACTACTGTTGATTAACCACTTAAGGCCCACCCACAACACATTTACTGCTGCAGGGCAGGCTTTCTGCGCAAAATCACGTATATATACACGCGATTCTGTGTTTCTGGGTAGGGGGCGTGTGCGAGGTGTGTGACCACCCTACCTGCCGATCGAGGCCAATCACCAGGTCCCGGCCAGTGATTACCCGCAGGTGCCCCATGATTACCGGTAAACACCGACAGGGAGGAGGACTGCATTGTTTACCAACAGCCCTCCTCGTCATTTTGGGCACACTGCTCTGGATGGCTGAGCACAGCCATCTCAATCAGTGTGCTTTACAGTGAGGCACCCCGCCCCCTAGTAAAACCCTCCGGTCACCCAGTTAACCCTTTGATTGCCCCCAAATGTTAACCCCTTTCTCCCCAGTGTCATTAGTACAGTATTAGTGCTTTTTTAGCATTGACCACTGTATTGGTGTCACTGGGGATGTCAGTGACACCAAGTCAGTTCCCCCCAGTGTCAGAATGCCCTCCGCAGTCCTGCTATAAGTCGCTGATCACCGCCATAAGTCGCTGGTCGCTGCCATTATTAGTATTAAAAAAAAATTCCAGTATCTGTACCGCCATTTGTAAACACTAACTTTCACGTAAACCAATTAATTTACACGTATTGAGATTTTTTTTATCAAAGTCCAAAATATTGTTTTTTTCTCACAATTGTCAGTCTTTTTTATAGTCCAAAAAAAAAAAGCACAGGCCATCAAATACCACAGAAAGAAAGTAAAAATTGTGGGAAAAAAGGACGTAAATATAATTTGGGTGCAGCGTTGCATGACCGCGCAGTTGTCAGTTAAAGAAACGCAGTGCCGTAACGCAAACCGCTTCTTTAACTACTTCCTGACCGCCCTATAGCAGAAATACTGCTACAGGGCGGCAGAGGTGTGCAAAATTACGTATATATACGTGATTCGCACTCCCGTGGTTTTCACACCCTTCCCAGATAGCGTCAGATTGCCCTTCAGTACACCAGTCATCACATTTGACTTCTTGATTGCCAGGAAGACGCTCATACACAATAAACCTACATTGCTAGTATAGTGTCTGAACGGATCAATATCTTTGATCAGATCAGCACTATACCAGCGTTCACATTAGTATAGCATCCCCAAAACGCAGCGTTAGCGGGATCAGCCCCGGCACCTGCGATGTACTGGTTCATCACTGGACTTTGAATGGTTGTACCAGGATGATGCCTACAGCTGTAGCTCCGTGCCATTGGGGGAACCTGAGAATGCAGGCGGTGTTTCTGCCAGCTGACCATAGAGCTGATTGGAGACCAGAGTGGTACCAATCATCTCTATAGTCTAAGAAATCAGAAATTATGAGCATTTCATCACTTCAGTTTCGCAGGATTTAAACATGGCCATTTATAAATTGGGAAAGCATCTGATCACACCGATCTTGGTGAGATTAGATAATGTTAGGGTAGAGGAGATAACCAGAGTCTGATAGACCCCAGATTTCTCAAAAAAGAATATATGACAATGCCCATTGAAGTTATAGGGGATATTTGCCTTCCCTGAGATAGTATTAAAAGTGATCCAAAAAAAAAATGAAAAAATGAAAGGGACAATGTAAAAATAATTAAAGAAAAAAAAAAGCACATACCCCCCCCCCCCCCGCGCGCACCTGCGTCTGCGAGCGTTGACCCTGTGCCGGTATGTAAACAGCGTCAGATCAAGGACAGTAGTTCTAGCACTAGTCCTCCTCTGTAAATCTAAAATGGTAGCTTGTAAAGGCTTTTATAGTGTTGACTATGGATAGTAAAAATGTTTGTCGCCATTGCACGGGGCATGTGCAGTTTTAAAGCATGTCATGTTTGGTATCTATTTACTCAGCATACCATCACATTTTATATTTTACCAAATAACTGGCCACTATATTGTGCTTTTGTGCATTAAAAGTAAAAAAAGTGTTTTATTTTTAAAATTTGCATTTAAAAAATTGCAGCACCCACCATTTTATTCGCTAGGGCGTCTGCTTTAAGAAATATATATTGTTTGGGGGCTCAAAGTAATTTCCTATCAAAAAAAATATTGATTTTTTTTTTCATGTGAACAAAAAGTGTCAGAAAAGGCTTGGTCTTCAGGCGGTTAGAAGAGTGAGTGATGAGTGGCATAAACTTTTAATGCTGGGCATAAAATGTCCCCACCCCCCAAAATGACCCCTTTTTGGAAAGTAGCCACCCCAAACTATTTGCTGAGAGGCATTTTGAGTCAATGGAAGAATTTATTTTTTTACCACAAGTTTTTGGAAAATTAAATTTCTATTTTTTACACAAAATTGTCACTTAAACGATTTATTGCTCACACATGCCATGGGTATATGTGGAATTACTCCCCAAAATACATTCTGCTACTTCTCCCGAGTATGGGGGTACCACATGTGAGAGACTTTTTGGCAGTGTAGCCAAGTACAGGACCCCAAAATCCGATAAGCACCTTCAGGCTTGTAGCCTCCCTAGCTGTCTGACTATGTCAGTATTTCTGTGCTCAAAGCGGTACATTGTTTTGCATGGAAATGTGTAGTTTTTTTATTGTAGGCCTGTAATTCTTAGGAATAACTCCCTGAAATCTGTCCGAACAAGAGTCTAGTAAACATCCCGAGTATGTTAAAATTTGAAACACGAAATCATAAATTATAATTTAATAAATAATCATAAAAAATAATAATATAATAATAATACATTTAATTCAATAATGTCATCAAACCAAAAACACTGAAATTTGAAATATAGCGCCAAGTTCGCACATCACTGAGCAAAGTCGCAAAATTGTTTTCAGTGTCTGATGACGAATTTCCCCACGAATCATTATCACCCAATTCTGCAAGTGGTTCTAATTTACTATCGCTCTTCTCTAGCCGGTCTAAAACCGATTTTGACCTAAAGGGACACTTTTTGGACGCCATGGACGTTTCTCAGTTTCCAGGCAGAAAGAACAGTAAAAATGCAGGCAGGGCACAGGACAAAGCGCTCGGGACAAAACGTATGTGAAATGGTTTGATACAGTAATGCTTTACTATGTGATTTTAGTGTATTTAGTGAATGTTAATTTTTCACATTTTTAAATTTCCCGCCGGTTACGTCCCCGTACGTCCCGACGCTCGCAGGGAACAGAACCCAGAAGACGGATGCTGGCATCAGCCGGAAGACATTGCAGGGGACACTGCAGGAGGGACATTGAGGGAGCGCTGGTCAAGGTAAGTGAAGAACAGATCCCGGAGCAACGCTGCAGGGTATTCCCGAGTGTAGCTCGGGGTTACCGCTTGTGGTGCTGAAACTTTACCCCGAGCTACACTCGGGAATACTGCCAGGGGGGTTAAAGGGCTTTATTTTCTCATTACACTTCCTGACTACCTATCACAGTTTCGGAGGCTCTGAAATACCAGGATAGCACCAACCCCCCCCCCCCCACACACACACACACAAATGACCCCTTTGTGGAAAGTAGACACTCCAAGGAATTTGAGAAGAAGCATGGTGAGTATTTTGCAGATCTCGTTTGTTGCCACAAGTTTTTGTGAAAATGACGAAAAAAACAAAAAACATATTTTTTCTTTTCTTTTTTTATATTACAAAAACTTGTGAGAAATGAGATCTGCAAAATACTCACCATGCCTCTTTTTAAATTCCTTGGGGTGTCTACTTTCCAAAAAGGGGTCATTTGGGGGGGGGGGGGGGTGCTATCCTGGCATTTCAGGGCCTCCAAAACTGCAATAGGTAGTGATAGGAAGTGGAATGAGGAAGCTACGCACCTTCAGGCTTTCAAAATGGTCATTGGATTTCAGGCTCCTGTATGTAGCTAGGCTCCCAAAAAGTCTCTCACACATGTGGTACCCCCATACTCGGTAGAAGAAGCAGAATGTATTTTGGGGTGTAATTCCACATATGCCCATGGCTTGTGTGAGAAATATATAATTTAAATGACAACTTGTGTAAAAAAAAATGTTTTTGTCGTTTTCCAAAAACTTGTGGAAAAAAATAAATCTTCCATAGACTCAATATGCCTCTCAGCAGATAGCTTAGGATGTCTACTTTCCAAAAATGGGTCATTTGAGGGTGTTTGTACTATCTTGGTATTTTAGCACCTCAAGTAATGTGATGAGCAGTCAGAAAGTAAAAGCTGTGTAAATTCCATTATCTATACCATAGTTTGTAAACTCTATAACTATCACACAAAGCAATCAATATACACTTATTGGGATTTTTTTTTACCAAAAACATGGAGCAGAATACATTTTAGCCTAAATTTATGACTAATTTTGAGTTCACTATATATTTTATATAGCGTTTTAAAATAGTTTTCCTTTGTTGCTGGGCAGATTAAACAGAAACACATGAAAAACATGTAAAAAATGCACTAGATGCATTTTCCGCAGCATCTCCATTGAAGTCCATTGAATCAAAAATTACCCTTTCCAAAAATGTAGTGGCTGAAAAATGAATAGCTGTGAATGTGTCCCATAGGAAACCATGTAGTGCTGTAGTGTGTTTCTGCAAAAAACACAAAAAAAACGCTTTGGTGTGAACCAAGCCTTAGTGCCTGGTCATACCGAGTGCAACTTGCCATGTGGTGCGAGCTTCAAATCGCATGGCAAGTCACACCCCATTGTCCGCAATTAAAGTGGTCATATCGGTGCGATTCAGACTTGGTTGGAGTCGCACCGATTTTGAAAGTAGTGCATGCACTACTTCAGGTGCACAAGAGGAATAGGCACACCCTATTTCCGATCCAATGGTGGCACTATAACCGTGGATAAGGTGCAAGAAAGCATCATGTATAAATAAAACCATACATATACCCATAGCATAAATTGCGCAAAAACGAAAAGATACAGCTGATGGATATAGATGAGGGTGTACTTGTTGTGTTACACTATTTGATTTATTATTATTTCTCTGTGACCATCACTTGTTTATCATTGCTCTGTGTCTTTAAGCTGTCTTCTCCTGTCTAAGCTGAACTCTTTCTCTCACCGTACTTGTGTATATCCCTCCTCCCTGCCTCTCTCTGGCAGGTATTCCACTGTATCCTGTCTTACCGAATGCATCTTCCATGAGGCTACAACGTTAATGTTTTTCTACCTATGAATATTCTCCATTAAACGGAACATTCAAATGGGTTTCCTCATCTGACTTCCTCAACATGTGAGTTTATTCATTGAGTTAAACTATCTGACCCGATGCAAGGTAAGATAAGTTCAACACCACGTGGTATAGCTGTATACATCATTGGAGATAAAGTTTATGGCCTCGTAGGTGAGTCAGTATAGTACTGAAAACAAAGCTTTTAACATATCTTCAAACAGCAGGATGGAAAAAGTCCTTTTCATGTGGGGCTGTCTTTCACTGGACTGAAGCTTTTCCAGAGAGATGCATGTAAAGAGAAATCTGATACCCTATATAAGGCAAAATCCCCCCCTGTCTTGTCAGCTTGACAAAAGTGTGCGCTGGAACGGTCATCTCACAGAGCATGCTCAGAAAATGCAGACACCACGGCGGACTCCCATATGATGGATTATTGATGTGCATGTGCCTGCTTTTAAGGAGTTGCTCTCCTTAATGTGAATAAATTAGTTTTTAACTTAGAGGTGCCTTTCATTTTTATTACAGGTACTTGTATAGTGCTGTCAATTTACACAGTGCTTTACATATATATTGTACATACACATCAGTCCCTAACCCTCAAGGAGCATGCAATCTAAGGTCCCTAACTCACATTCATACATACACATATTAGGGCCAATTTAGACATGAGCCAATTACTCTACCAGCATGTCTTTGGAGTGTGGGAGGAAACCCACACAGTCACAGGGAGAACATGCAAACTCC
Source organism: Staurois parvus (assembly GCF_062004578.1). NCBI lineage: Eukaryota > Metazoa > Chordata > Amphibia > Anura > Ranidae > Staurois > Staurois parvus. Next base: position 980,560 of record NW_028317992.1, read on the forward strand.
AGGGAGGTGATGCTGTGGTTGGGATTTAAACCAATGACCCTAGTACTGCCAGGCAGAAATGCTAACCATTTAGCCACTGTGCTGCCCACAGTTCTCACTTTACATACTACTTCAGGTTCGACTTGCATAGACATCTGTGTCTTGCAAGCCGCAGATGTCTTGCAAGTCGCATCTTGAGTCAGAATGACATCCAACTTTGAAATCGTGCGACTTCACTGGAAGCCGCACGATTTCAAAGTCGGAGCGGTGTGATCAGAGACTTGAATGAATGAAGCAAACACAAAAACAACGTTACATTGTATCTCTATAGCCCTGACCAAGCTTTACAAACACTGTGTCTGATGGTCCATTTTGTTGACAATAGCAGTTTTAACCACTTGAGCTCCAAAAAGATTTTACCCCCTTCATGATCAGGCCATTTTTTTTGCAGTTTGGCACTGCGCTACTTTAACTGGCAATTGCGCTGTCATGCAACACTGTACGCAAGCAAAATGTATATCATTTTTTTCCCACACAAATATAGCTTTCTTTTGGTGGTATTTGATCACCAATGGGTTTTTTATTTTTTGTGATATAAACGAAAAAATCACCCAAAATTTAAAAAAAAAAAACCAATATTTTCTACTTTCTGCTGTAAAATATATCTAATAAAATAATCAAATTTCTTCATAAATTTTAGGTCAAAATGTATTCTGCTACATGTCTTTGGTAAAAAACAATATCCCAATAAGTTTATATTGATTAGTTTGCGTGAACGTTATAGCATCTACAAACTTTGGTATATATACTGGAATTTTTATTTGATTGATTTCTTTATTTTTATACTAGTAATAGCATGACTGTGATCATGCGGCGGACAATCTGACACTAACTGCCACTGAGGGGAACTAACTGCCACTGACATCTCCAGTGACACTAATACAGTGATCAGTGCTAAAAATTAACACTGTCACTGTACTAATGGCACTGGCTGAGAAGGGTTTACCATCTAGGGAGACAAAGGGGTTAAAAATGTGCCTAACAACGTTTAGTGTGTTTACTGTGTAGTGTGTTACTAAACAATGTGCTGATTTTTACTCCCTGCCTTGCAGGGAGAAAGAAACAGCATATCACTACTGTATGAAGAGAGCTTTGTGTTGTTTACCAACACAGAACTCTCTCCTGTCATTCGCTGAGCCAATCAGCAGGTCCTGGACTTAAATTATTGGCTGGGACCTGCTGATCAGCTTGTGCTGCAGCCAATGACAGCACAGTCTTTCAGGTCTGTGTGTGCATGCGAGCCGACCCAGAAAAAAGCCACCATGTATAGGTGGGTTACTGTGCCTGTACAAGCCGACCCATCACAGTAAATGTACTGCGGTGGATGGGCAAGTCACGCAGGGGCGGACTGACAACTCATGGGGCCCCCGGGCAATAGGGGATCATGGGGCCCCTGTGTTCTTGCCCACGCTCAAAAAAGCCTATGAAAAAGGTACCAGGGGCATCTCATGGGGCCCCCTACTGACCCCGGGCCATCGGGCAGTGCCCGAGTTTCCAAATGGTCAGTCCGCCCCTGCTCTGGAACACACCAAAAACTGCATTGGAAGGCAAATGTTCCTATTTACATTGAAGAAAAAGAGAGGTGAAAAAATAACCCGGAACGAATCAAAAGAGCACCAGAACGCGGCAAAAATACATAAAAAACACACTGGCATACACCAAAAACCGCATTGGAACGCAAACGACCCTATTTACATTGAAGAAAAAGGGGTGAAAAAAATGAACCAGAACGCATCAAAAAAGCACCAGACCGCAGCAAAAATACATTAAAAATGCACTGGAACACGTCAAAAATGTGCATGCAGAAACGCATCTGGACTGAATTTCTATAGTGTGAACCGGCCCTCAGAAAGCCAGGAAATGAGGCGGGTTCTGTATGACTTGCAGAAGCTTCTAATGCACATTGTGAGAAGCTCACAGTGTGCAGTGAAATCAGAGTCAGCAGAGTACAGCAGAAACGCTTCAGAAGATAAGGGCTGGAGTTCTGCTTTAAAATGTTAAATATTAAATCTCAGGTTATCTGCTGACTGCATTGAATCCGAATGTGCGTTTCTATACATGATATCATCGAACTGAAATATACAGCGTGTGCAATTGTTTGCAAACATCCAACCACTGTGAAATGTCTACAGCGATCTTCAAAGCTTACATTGCAGTGACCTAACCTGACAATCAGGGAGAATACCTTTCCTCCATCCTCCACATACCAAACACGTCTATCCTGTCACATTCCATCCACTGACCTCCTCTTTGTGGAATTGCAATCCAGAGAACATCCAGGATCTGGGGAATGTTGGCTGGATTGCTGTCTACAATCTGTAGATACCAAGGAGCGTGTGCTTTTATCATGACTCCGTACTTCACACAAAATTGTAGTCATTTGGGATTTTTCTAAAAGACCTGCCAATCCTCACTCACTTTACACTTTAGGGGTCCATCTACTATAGGAGTAGAGAATTAGAGTAAATATATTTTTTTAAAATATATTCTTCAGATTTTTTAACATATAAAAAAGTAATTTTAACATATATTTGTAAATGCATTCCAAAAATGCGGATTTGTATTTTTAAAGACATACAGTATGTTTGAAATGTATTTTTAAAAATATTTTTCATATATATTTGTAATTTATTATTATTTATTTATTTCAGGTACTTATATAGCGCCGTCAATTTGCGCAGCGCTTTACATATATATTGTACATTCACATTAGTCCCTAACCCTCAAGGGGCGTACAATCTAAGGTCTCTAAGGCTGGCCATACATTATACAATTAACTGGAGATTTTTGGTTTAGATTTACCAAAAACCATATAATAGGAGGACAAACCTAAACAACACTTTCAGTTGTATCCAATTGGGCAGGCCCTTACACTACACAGTTGAAGGTAAATCTAAAGGAAATTGGGCAGAAAATTGGAAAATAATTGTATAATGTATGGCCAGCCTAACTCACATTCATACATACACATACTAGGGACAATTTAGACAGGATCCAAATTCACCTACCAGCATGTCTTTGGAGTGTGAGAGGAAACCGGAGCACCCGGCGGAAACCCACACAGGCACAGGGAGAACATGCAAACTCCAGGCAGGAATAAAAACACATACAGTGTATATATATATATATATATATATATATATTATACAGGAATTATATAGCGCCAACAGTTTGCTCAGCACTTTACAATATAACGGGAGACAATACAGCAACAATACAGTTCAATACAAGAGGGTTAGGAGGGCCCTGATCCTTGGAGCTTACAATCTAGGAGGGAGGGGCTAGTGGTACAAAAGGTAGTAATTGTGGGGGATCAACTGGTTGGAAGAGTAGAAGATTCCATTATTAGCTGAGGGCAGGATAGGCTTCCCTGAAGAGATAGGTTTTCAGAGATCGCCTAAAAGTGAGCAGAGTAGGCGATAGTCTGATAAATTGGGGTAGAGAGTTGCAGAGGATGGGAGAAGCTCTGGAGAAGTCCTGGAGATGAGCATGGGAGGAGGAGACAAGGGAGCTAGAGAGCAGGAGGTCTTGCGAGGAGCGGAGAGTACGGTTTGGGTGATATTTGGAGACAAGATCGGTGATGTAATTTGGGGCAGAGTTATAAATGGCTTTATATGTTATTGTTAATGTTTTGAATTTTATCAGTTGGGCAATGGGAAGCCAGTGGAGGGATTGGCAGAGAGGGGTGGAGGCCAGTGGAGGGATTGGCAGAGGGGGTGGAGGCCAGTGGAGGGATTGGCAGAGAGGGGTGGAGGCCAGTGGAGGGATTGGCAGAGAGGGGTGGAGGCCAGTGGAGGGATTGGCAGAGAGGGGTGGCAGATACAGAACGGTTAGTAATATATACTGTATATATTTATATATATATATATTTTTTTTTTTTATTGAAATATATTTTGAAATATATTGACTATGGCCACAATTGTAGCATTTCAAATATATTCTTCTTCCATGTGGGAAATGAGGTTTAATGTTGATGAATGTAAGGTTCTGCACTTGGGGGCTAAGAATATGCATGCATCATACATACTAGGGGGGTACAACTGGGGGAATCAATGGTGGAGAAGGATCTGGGGGTTCTGGTAGATCACAAGCTTAATAATGGCATGCAATGCCAAGCTGCGGGTTCTAAAGCGAGCAAAATCCTCTCTTGTATTAAAAGAGGTATAGACTCCAGAGAGAGATATCATATTACCCCGGTACAAATCATTAGTAATACCTCATCTGGAATATGCAGTTCAGTTTTGGGCACCAATTCACAAAAAGAACATTGGGGAACTGGAGAAAGTACAGAGAAGGTCAACCAAACTGATAAGAGGCATGGAGGAGATCAGCTATGAGGAAAGATTAGAGGAACTGAATTTATTGTCTCTTTAGAAGAGGAGATTAAGGGGGAATATGATCTCCATGTATAATACATAAAGGGGGATATGATCACCATGTATAATACATAAGGGGGGATATGATCTCCATGTATAATACATAAGGGGGGGATATGATCTCCATGTATAATACATAAGGGGGATATGATCTCCATGTATAATACATAAGGGGGGATATGATCTCCATGTATAATACATAAGGGGGATATGATCTCCATGTATAATACATAAGGGATATGATCTCCATGTATAATACATAAGGGGGGATATGATCTCCATGTATAATACATAAGGGGGGGATATGATCTCCATGTATAATACATAAGGGGGATATGATCTCCATGTATAATACATAAGGGGGGATATGATCTCCATGTATAATACATAAGGGATATGATCTCCATGTATAATACATAAGGGGGATATGATCTCCATGTATAATACATAAGGGGGGATATGATCTCCATGTATAATACATAAGGGGGGGGGGGATATGATCTCCATGTATAATACATAAGGGGGGGATATAATCACCATGTATAATACATAAGGGGGATATGATCTCCATGTATAATACATAAGGGGGGATATGATCTCCATGTATAATACATAAGGGGGGGATATGATCACCATGTATAATACATAAGGGGGATATGATCTCCATGTATAATACATAAGGGGGGATATGATCTCCATGTATAATACATAAGGGGGGATATGATCACCATGTATAATACATAAGGGGGGATATGATCTCCATGTATAATACATAAGGGGGGATATGATCTCCATGTATAATACATAAGGGGGGATATGATCAACACTCTTTACGTCTGGAGGAAAATAAATGTAATCTCCAAATACGGAAAGGTTTCTTCACAGTAAGAGGTGTGAAAATGTGGAATAGACTCCCTCAAGAGTTGGTTCTGGCCAGCTCAATGGATTGCTTTAAAAAAGTCCTGGATTATTTCTTAGATACACAGAATATAACTGGATATAACATTTATAGGCAAAGTTGATCCAGGGAATATCCAATTGCCTCTCGGAGGATCAGGAAGGATTTTTTTTCCCAGCAGAAGCAAATTGGATCATACTTTGCTGGGTTTTTTTGCCTTCCTCTGGATCAACTGTGGGTGTAGGATTATAACTTTTTTTTTTTTATGTTGAACTGGATGGACTTTGTCTTTTTTCAGCCAGACTAACTATGTAACTATACAGAACAAATTCCATCATATTTCGATGGATCAGATTATGAGATTACATGGTGGATAATTTACAGTCTTAAATTACAATTGTATTTTAACATTCAATCAAAATTAATTTTCACCATGTGTGACATATCAATCAAATGAATTGTCGAGGATAGGCCGAATAGAACTATTGTAAGAAATCGACTGGAAAATAAACCGATCATTTATCAAAGTGCGTATGGCCACCATAAGAATACTATGCTCTTAAAATATTATTTTAGCCTGGAGTTGAGCAAATAATACCTGTTAATCCTGCTAGAAATCTAGGGAGCTGCTAACTTCCAGTACACAAAAAGAGCTATGAAGCTGAGGAGTAGAAGGAAGATGAGAAGAGGGCTGTGTCTTTGTAATGCATCAGAAATGAGGTAGGCAGGGCTGACACCATGAGTGCAAAAGGCTGTGTTGTCAGCTTAGAAAGGTTGGAGCACACTATACCTCTGGCACATAAATAGCTTTTTTTCTGTAAAAAGAACAAACAGGAGAGCACAAACACCAGGGCAGACTGACCATTTGGAAACTCGGGCACTGCCCGAGGGCCCGCGGTCAGTAGGGGTCCCCATGAGATGCCCCTGGTACCTTTTTCTTAGGCTTTTTTGAGTTTTGGCAAGGACACAGGGGCCCCATGATCCCCTATTGCCCGGGGGCCCCATGAGTTGTCAGTCTGCCCCTGGCCTAGTGCATTATCAACCATTTATTGTTCACAAAACATAGATGCCAAATGGATACTCACAGAAGTGGAAAGTAAAATTGCATAAAAACAACAAGATACCACAGCAAGGGGAATGGCGTGTGTCCAAGCAACCCAGCTGGACTGGCAATCTGGCGTGTTTCGGAGGCATACCTTCTCCCTCAGAGCTATGCTATTTGTCTGTACTTGTAGTGTGTTTAAAGGTATAAAAGATAGGGAATACACATGTATTGCAGAAATGAACTATTATTATTTTTTTTGCTTTGAAATACATTTTAATTACACTTTAATGTAATACTGTGTTCTCTCATTATACACTTGCGCTCAAATGTTTGCATACCCCACAAGAAATGGTGAAACTAAGCAGGTCTTTTGACAGTTCTTTTCTGCTCCCCATGGCTCATGGTTTCTAGCCCGCTCAGTGCACCCACATAAGAGCTAATATAGTCACTGACTATTTGGCTGCATTCACCAAAAAGAGAAACACTAACCCGTATCAATTCATAAGGTTTATATTTTGAATCTTTTTCAGGGAGGAACAGTAGAATACAACAAGAAAGCTAAAATAAAATAGTAAAATATTGGTTATAGCATCATACAAATATATTTATTGCCAAAAAGACAAACTTTTTTATATTCAGCTTACATCGCCGTATATTGTATCAAAAATAGAATAGAAGATTTTTGCTGGTTAATTCTCGCCATCACATTGGCAAGAAAACCCTCCAGTAATCCAGCTGGGTAAGTATAAACTAATGAGAAATACAATTATAAAAGTCCTGAATTAAACTCTGGATAGTGTAGTACCATATATGCAGGGGCGGACTGACAACTCATGGGGCCCCCAGGCAATAGGGGATCATGGGACCCCTGTGTCCTTGCCCACACTCAAATCACACCCAAAAAAGCCTATAAAAAGTACCAGGTTTTTTTATGGGGCCCCCTACTGACCCCGGGCCCTCGGGCATTGCCCGAGTGCTCGAATGTTCAGTCTGCTCCTGCAAATATGATATATGGTTCTCCTTCTATCGCAGCACTTCTTCAGTGTTACCTATAACGCTGCCACTTCCCCTTCACTCCCTCTCTCTGTTGGGGTCCCTCAAGGTTCTGTCCTTGGACCCCTCCACTTCTCCATCTAATGGGAAAAATGTATACGAGCGCACCTACAAATGCAGTGTAGCAGCTGTGCACCAGGTAACCATAAACCTTATAAAACAATAATATAAATCAAACGATGCAGCGCTGGACAAGAGGTACTATAGGTATATAAATAAATGAATAAATGAATATAAACAAGCAGTTCATATAGTGATATCAAGGTGACTTCAGGTGCTCTCATCTATTCCTATTCTCCAGGTGACAAGATGCTGTGCGATATAGTGCAGAAGAAATGCACACTCACCAGAACGCACAGTTTAATGAGCGTTTGTATATATATATATTGATCCCTTGAGGTCATCAGCTGGTCAAGGTAGGGTCTGGAATCCACTGGTCTCCCTCCAGTACTACTGGGTGTTATTGTTAGGACATCAGGATGATCCCTCGGATGTTAGCCTGTGGACTACTCCTCAAATGGTAAGAACGCTCCTTCACCAGCAGTGAAATGGATGGCTGTGAATTGATACTCCCCAAGGGAGTCAAAGCAGAGACATCTCCATAGTGTAGTAAGTTGGTATTTTATTAGAATAAAACGAGGATAAAGATCGATATAAAGATCAGTATAATGCAGGAGAAATCATGGACTAACCGTCCAATGTTAAAGATGGCCGCCGGAGCTCTACGATGCTCCGGCGGCGTGACGTCACGGCGTTCCTGGCTCCTCCTACGCGTTTCGTGCACACGCACGTCGTCTGGGGGGATTTGCCAATCCCGCCAGACGACGTGCCAAGCTCCATCTACACCTCCTCCTTTGGCCAATTGATAAACTCCATGGCTTCAAGTACCATCTCTATGCCAACGACACACAAATCTATCTTTTTTACCCCTCACCTCACCCCCTCAGTCTCCTCCTCACCTCACCCCCTCAGTCTCCTCTTGCATTACTAACCTACTAAGTGACATATCGGCACGGATGTCACTCCACTTCCTCAAAACTCAATCTTTCCAAAACCGAGCTCCTAGTATTCCCCCCAGCCCATGCCACCCCCGACTTCTCCATCAAGATCAACAACACTATCATCAGTCCCACCCCTCACGTCAGGGTACTAGGTGTAATCCTAGACTCCAATCTGTCCTTTCAGCCCCAGGTCCAATCTCTGACAAAATCATACAGACTTCTCCTCCGTAACATCTCCAAGATACGCACGTTCCTAACCTTGGAAACCACTAAGCAACTTATTCACTCCCTTGTTATATCTCGCTTTGACTATTGTAACTCCCTCCTCATTGGCCGACCTCATCGCAGGCTATCCTCTCTTTAGTCTATCATGAATGCTGCTGCCAGACTCATCCACCTTACTAACTGTTCTGTATCTGCCATTCCTCTCTGCCAATCCCTCCACTGGCCTCCACCCCTCTCTGCCAATCCCTCCACTGGCCTCCATCCCTCTCTGCCAATCCCTCCATTGGCCTCCCATCAGTGTCCTCCACCCCTCTCTGCCAATCCCTCCACTGGCTTCCAATTGCCCAACGGATAAAATTCAAAACACTAACACTGACGTATAAAGCCGTTCATAACTCTGCCCCAAACTACATCACCGACCGTGTCTCTTAATACCACCCAAACTGTACTCTCCGCTCCTCGCAAGACCTCCTACTCTCTAGCTCCCTTGTCTCCTCCTCCCATGCCTGTCTCCAGGATTTCTCAAGGGCTTCACCCATCCTCTGGAACTCCCTACCCCAATCTATCAGGCTATTGCCTACTCTGCTCACTTTTAGGCGCACTCTGAAAACCCATCTCTTCTCTCTTCAGGGAAGCCTACCCCGACCCCAGCTAATACTGGAATCCTCTACTCTCCTGCCACTCCATCCCCCACAGCTAATTACCTCTTGTACCACTATCCCCTCCCTCCTAGATTGTAAGCTCCAAGGAGCAGGGCCCTCTAATCCCTCTTGTATTGAACTGTATTGTTACTGTATTGTCTCCCGTTATATTGTAAAGCGCTGAGCAATCTGTTGGTGCTATGTAAGTCCTGTATAATAATAATAATAATAATAATAATAATATAAAGGAAAAAGGAACCTACATCCAATTGCATGGTGGAGACCAATAAGGGGCTGTGGTGGACTGTAAATACCTAAGCACCCGAGGTTAAAGCGAAGTTCCAGCTAAAAAAAAAAAAAAAAAAGTCAGCAACTACAAAAACTGTAGCTGCTGACTTTTAAAATACAGTCACTTACCTGTGGCTCGGTCCAGCTGTGTCCTCACCACGGCTGGTTTCACCGGCTGTCTTCTCTCCCTGGCGCCGGCATCTTCAGTGTGGGCACCCGGCTGTGACAACTTGCGGCTTCACTGCACATGCACGAGAAGCGCTGCACTTTGTGAATGGCCCTGTAGTCTTCTGGGACTTGTCACGTGTCTCAGAAGACTACGGGGAGGGAGGGGAGGAGGAGGACTTCCACTTCTGGTCGCCTTAGGCAATCGCAGCGAACTGGGAGCGAGTACCTGTCAAATTCGGGTACCCGCTCCCCAAAGGTGCCAATCCTTAATGGGGAGTGGAGAACAAAGGCTTAAAGCAGAACTTCCCCTTTTTGGTGAAGCTCCGCTTTAAATAGAGTATATTCAAACTTGTCATCTAGAAGAAGGGACAAATAAATCAAAAACCCCCATTGTTTGGGCATACTGAACAATAGAAATTGCACGCAAAAATTGTACAATATGTGGTATTAAATGACTCCATAATGAGAGAACAATACCTGAATTAAGTGCAGGTAATAAAACCCCCAGTTTCGGTGTGTAATATATGAAAATTCCTGCAGTTGTTCTCTATCAAAAATTAGACTGTCGGGCCTCCATTATATATCCAAGCATAGCCCCTAAGGATGGAAACAGTTCTATACTTAAAAAAACACTCTCACAAACAGAGAGGGAAAAGAAATAATACCAAGTACAAATCATCGCCATCTTTGTATATTATTGTGTAAAATATACTTTTCTCATTGTTTTTAAGATTGAATTCAATAAAATGATGTTTTATTCATTTCTTTTATTGTAATATTTTCATGCTTGCAAAGTCCCTGTTCTCTAAAAATGTATGTCTATCCCAGGGGCGGACTGACAACTCATGGGGCCCCCGGGCAATAGGGGGTCATGGGGCCCCTGTGTCCAAACTCAAAAAAGCCTATGAAAAAGGTACCAGGGGCATCCCCCTACTGACCACGGGCCTTCGGGCAGCGCCCGAGTTTCCAAATGGTCAGTCCGCCCCTGGTCTATCCTTGTTCCAATTTAAAAAGCCGCAGATGTGGGAAATTAACCTTTAATTGTCATTTTAACCCATGTGTGTTATCTTGTCTGTATCTGTCCCAAGGCCAAATATTCCAGTAGATGGAAACTTTTGATCATGGCCATTTGGGTGATTTCTGTTATTAGTATGATTTTAAAAGGAGACAAACAACTATGTGATAATAAATGGCTTCATAGGATCACTATCCTTAACCACCTCCCGACCGGCCATTGTATATAAACGGCCAGACGGTGGCATTGCAGGGTCAGGTGGCCGTTTATAAACGGCCTCCCCGCTCCCTGCTTGTGCATGCTCCCCAGGAGCGCTCAGCACTGCAATCCGGTGCCTGCTGTGTCCTCCAGACACAGTGAAACACCAATCGTCGGATGGGACCTCGTACATGTGATCACTGATTGGCCAATCAGTGATCACAAGCAAAGTAGTAAGCAAGATGTCACTTGTGACATCAATACTTACTACGTGTGAAATCTGTGAATGATCACAGAGGTCACATGGTACAAGGCTTTTCACAACAGCCTTGTACCATGTGACAAGCTGTGACCAATCACAGCTCACTCAGTAGTTCTCAATGGCTGCAAGAATGCAGACAGAGAGAAAGAGAAATTATTGCTTTTACATCCTATATGGGTGTAAAAGCAATCAGTGTAAAAAAAAAAAAATCTTCATCACCCCCCAAAAGTAGTACAATGTCACCATGGTGACACTGTACTGCTAGGGTGACAGTATGTATATAAAAAAAAATAATAATAATAATATTAAAAAAAAAATGTAAAAATTTTTTTTAAAAATTATAATTTTTGGTTATAAACTAATTCAGCTTATTTTACTTTTTACTAAAAAGATAACGGAATATATTTTGGCCAAGATTTATGATGAAATATTATTTATTTGCAAAATTTTATAAGAAAAATGCTTTTTTTCCAAATTTTTGGACTTTTTCATTTACATAGCAAAAAAAAAATAAAAATCCCAGTGGTGAATAAATACCACCAAACTAAAGTTTTATCTGTCTCAAAAAAATTGTAAAGAATTCATATGGGTACAGTGTTGCATGACCGCGCAATTCTCATTCAAAGTGTGATAGCGCTGAAAGCTGAAAATTGCCCTGGCCAGGAAGGGGGTGAAAGTGTCTGGACTGGAAGTGGTTAAATAAAAGATTTTTGGCATGATCATTCATATTTT